>NW_009191665.1:319-2350 GCF_000690835.1 Fulmarus glacialis | reverse complement strand
TAGGGAAAGGAGTTTCAAAAATGCAGCTGCATTTCAGACGTCCTAAAGGTGGAGGCAGGGATGGATTGAGGCTCTTCCAGTCTCCTCATTTTTCCACTTCCTAGAGCAAATACTCATGACAGCTCTGTGCACCCAGACCAGGAACCGCTCCCTCCGGCTTGCAGTGGCATAGACTTTTCCCATTTTCCGAAGGCTCAGAGCTGTTGGAACCGGCTGAGCCGCGAGCCTGCCAGCTCCGGGTACAGCCTGCGATCCTTCTGCGTGAGACCCATTGGGTTTAATGGCTCAGATGCAAGAACAAGCTGATGCACTCTGCTTTTGAGCTTGGCATTGTGATATGCTTGACAGTTACATATGAATATTAGCCATCTGCAGGATATGAAGATACAGCTATGATTTCTCTCTTTCTCTAGCTCCTTTTTTCTTTTTTTCTTTTTTTCTTTTTTTTAATTTTTGGTGGAGAAAATTAGTGCAGAACCATGTTTACCAGTGGTCTCTTCGGTCCTGGATTGAAATGAACACTTCCGAGCGCTATTTGGCAAAGTCTACTGAGAGCAATAGAATAATTAAAAAACAAAAAAAAGAAAAAAGAAAGCCGTTTAAAAGTTATATTGAGAGAAATGGGCTGTAGATAACTGCAGTTCTGATATGAAGAGTTTATCTGAACTTTGGATTATCCAGCGTTTGAATGGGAGTTTGGCACTTGTGTTGAAACAGAGGTCATTTATCTGGATAGTCTGGATGACTAAATATATTTGCAGAATAAGCCTAACTTGCAGGGCATTAGTCATGACTTTTTAGGTTACTAAAATTAATTATTTTTGCACTGTACCTGCTATTGCTCTGTAGCCCTTCTTGTGGCACGGTTGACAGTCTGCATGAAAGAGCCGGAGCTGAAGGACTCTCCTGCTGCAATTGCCTAAAGGGGAGAAAAGGTAGGGGTGTTCCTGCAGTGCCCATCCCATTCCCACTTCCATGCTTGCTTTTACCTGTCAGAACTGAGCCAGCAACCGTGTCCAGCTAAACCCAATATTTTAAAATAGTGTTTCATCCAATGCTTGACTTTCCTGGCGGCTCCGTCTGCCCATGGCCCATCGCCACAGAGGGAGCATCACATCGCTGAAAGCTGCCTCCACAAACTGTAAACAACCAGCAGCATCATATCAGCCCCTTGAAATGATAATTAGCAGTTGAATAGGTCCTCCAAAGAGGGGAAAATCCCTTTTACTTTGACCCCAGCAAAGCAGAAGGCATCCCATGGCTTAACCCTTCCCTGGCCACTGTCAGCAGGAGCTGCCGGCTCAGGCGTCCCAGCCCAAAGGTAGGGGCGTCCCCGGCAGGCTTGCCAGCGACAGAAGAGAACGAGTGTAATTGCTTTCAAGAGCACAATTAAAAAATCACTTACTTGGGCTTTGTGTGATTTTGCCACAAATCATTTTAGCATGATGGGATGTGTATTCTGTGTCTTGAAAACATATGCTGGGGCATACTGGCATGTGGAGAAATTTAATCCAGTGCATTGATGTGCATCTAAATACAGGAATAGAAAACATCTTGATTGCCCATGGAAGGAATAACCTTCTCTGGGCAAAAATCATGCTCAAAGGAAACGTTTCTCCCTGTAATTCTGTTGACTTCATGGGGATAGAGGGAGAGGAGAAAAACTGGTTACGGGCTTATGCCTCCCCTATTTATAAGATCACAAATCTTATCACAAGGAATCTGGGAGAATTCCCGAGAAAGTTGGGACTGGTGAACAGGCGACATGGAGACTGCAGTGAGGGGAACCGATGGCTCGTTCTGTCCTGGCAGTGGGACAGAGCTGGCGGGACCCCGGCAGGCTCGTCCCGGCGGCAGGGGCACGGGACAGCACCAGGAGTTCTGGGGCAGGGTAAAATACAAAGAAAAACACCACAAAAATAGTAACAAAAGCCTTGTGATTAAACCAATAAACCTATCATGAGGCTTTTGTCCTCCTCCAGCTCTTGCTGGTAGGGACCTGGGCAGAATTAGAAGGCAGATTAGAAAGAC
>NW_009191665.1:0-308 GCF_000690835.1 Fulmarus glacialis | reverse complement strand
GCCGGACACCCCTTACCCCACATCCGATGATCCCCTAACGAGCTGGACTGCCTCTTGCAACGCCCATGCTAAACTCACCTCACCTAATTAAACACCCAGGGGAGCTCCTCAGGGAAGTGAAACGCTTTGCACAAAAGAAACAAAAAAACCCCAAACCAACACCGAAAGCCCCGGCGATACCCAGGCACAGCCCCGCATCTGTGAGCGGCGGCAGGCAGAGCTGCCCAGGGTGATCACCCTGCCAGCTCCCAGGCCCGCGTTTGCTTGGAGCTCAGCGTGGTGCCTTGGTCGGGTACATCACTCACACC
>NW_009191664.1:328-7220 GCF_000690835.1 Fulmarus glacialis | reverse complement strand
CATCCCGCATCTTGCAGCCCGCATCCCGCATCCCCTCATGGCATGGAGGAAAGGGCGAGCTCAGGCGGGCAGGAGGGAAGGAGGCGAGTGCTTCTCCCTCCTCTGCTGCACGTGGAAAGCTTCATGCAGGGAGCCAAAAGGCTAAAATTTGGCCCTGTGCTGGCTAGCGGGGGTGAAAATGCTTCAGAACCAGTGTGGTTTTGTGAGCGGTCCAGTGGACCTCAGAAGGGAGGAGAAAACTCCCCGCGCTGAGAGGTCAGCTCTGCCTGGGGTTCTGTCCCCTGTGGCTCTGCTGCTGCAGCTTGTGACAGGCACATGAGGGGAAAAAGCTCCAGGACAAAATGGGACGCCGGAGCCTTATGGAAAATACTGGGTTTAACTTTGGACTCTCCGTGCCGGGTGCTCCAGGAGCTTTTGTTCCCAGTAACATTTGTACTGTGGCAGCAGATAGAGGCTTTCATCCAAAAGCAGAAATCAAAATTTGGGACTCAGCCACCCTAGAGTAAAAGCCACTGCCTGCTCTGAAGGATGTTACTGGAAACCTGCACATTTTCCAGGGCACCAGTTTATTGCAAGGGGGAGTTTAGGGTATCTGCCCTTTTGCAGTCAGCTCTGCCCAGGGAGGAGTGCTTGGACGGGGGGGGTAGGTGGGTAACCTGGAAAAGAAAGTAGGGTAGCAAAGTGCTAGGGCTCTCACCTCTCTTCTTTTCTTGGTGTGTGAGCCATCCCCTTGGGTGTTGTGAGACTATGATCTCTGCTCTACAGCTGGGGGAAACTGAGGCACAGAAGAGCATGATGCAGTCACGTCCTGCACCTCGCTCAGCCTGCGCTGAAACCCTCTGGCATTCCCGTGTGGTGCCAAACGCTGCCCCGAGTGCAGGGGCAACCGTGCTGAAGTCAAACCCTTCTGCCCCCACACCCTTTCCAACTCCATCAGGCAAACGGCACAACAGGGCACGGCGGAGAGCTGGGGAGGAAGGTGAAATGTTTCTTGCTTCATCCTGCTCCCGTTGCTGCTCACTTGTTCTTTGTTTCGTCTGTTCCTCCAAAAGAAAGGAGTACACTTGCAGGGTTTGTTTTGGTCTGTGTTTATGGATGAACGCTACCGCTAATTGTAAATGGAGCAATTAGACCTTTTCCTTCTACAGTCTCCATTGCATCCAGGGTCTGGCAAAGGATCTGACAAACCCTGTACCTGCACTCAAGAAACATATACACCAAGGGCAGAGCTTTTACAGCCTTCTCATTTACATCATCTCTGCTCTCATTCAGGAGGGGCAATTGTGTGAGTGTGTGTGTCCTTCCAGCTGCAAAGGATTTAGTTACTCATGTGTGTGGCTCACTTAAGTGCACCTGGAAAGGGGCTCCGCGGAGCAGTTCAGGGGACTTTGCTCTCATTAAAGTCAGTGGGGAAGGGAGCGCTGGAGTGTCTGTTCTCCCTGGCTCAAACACAAGAGGGACGCAAATGTGCCTGAAGCAAAAACTCATTTATGTATTCCAGATAATATTCGCAAATGTGAATTCTGAGCTTTTTTTGTCCTGTTTCTTATTCATTGCTTCTGATTAATTCGTTCTTAGTCACAACCAGTGTTAGCTGAGAATGCCTTTCTTCTATATGCTGTTTCTATATATAATGCACAACTGAACAGGGCATATATTTACAGTTGATTGTATCTTTAGGAACGCGTAGGTGCACATAATAATCATATGTGAGTGTGTGTGTGTATGTATACTGTCTTGATTATGAGTGTTAAATTGTTTGGAAATACGTTTTCTTCTGACAAATCATGTGAGGGATGAAGAATAGCAGCTCCAAATCTCCTTCTTTACACCCACTGTTAGCACACGTATTCTCGTCACAGGCAGGTAATCCTGTCCGCAGCTGGGATTTAGAGCAAGAGGGAAAGTGGGCTGAAATCTTCACGCGAGGAATGTGTCCTGGTGTGGAATCAGTGCATCTCCTTTCAGACAAGCCTCACTCACGCTCTTCAAAGGCTGAAAGCTGTTTTCCTTCTTCTGTTCCCTTTTGTCGCTTGCCCTTGATCATGAGCCAAACAGGAAAGGCTGGAGCCCCACGTTGGAGGTCGGACACATGACATTTCCTCATGGGAAGTGCCAGAAGTGTTCTCCTCCATCCAAAGGTTCTTGACAGCCTTCCAGCTCGGAGGTCCAGATCCCACCGGCTGCACCAGGTGCAGGCTCCTGGCCGTGCCGCGCTGCCCGACCTCCGCTCTGCCCTGCCCGAACATGTCCCAGCCTCTGGCTTTGGCAGCCGGCTGGAGCATGGCCTCTGTCCGTATCTCAGAGGAGTCAGACAAATAGTGCGCAGTCACTTAATAAGCAAAAAGGCAATTTAACTCATTCAGGACAGGTTTTTCCCGAAGAACACCAGCCCTGAGGCTTGGGTTGGATGCTCAGGAAAGAGCTTCCAGAGCTCCCGTACGGATTGTTGGGAGCAGTGGGCTTTTTAAGGCAGTTTGATAATCTTGTGAAAGAGCTCTTAAAATCCAGCCCAGTTAGCTCCAAAGTGGGTAACGAGCTTATCTGGATGTTCAGCGCTGGGGCAAACAGAAACTTTGTGCCATAAACCAAGCTCCGTGCTGGCTTTTTTTTCCCCACAAACTGACTCTCTGCCCTTTTTTGTCTCATGCAGGCTTCCCATTTCTTCTTCCTGGCCGATCTGCTGAACGGTAAGTGGTTTCCATTTCTCCATTTTAACTTCTGCATACAAAACAGAGGCTGGTGACCGGCTCCATCAAGAGCCTTCGCTAGTGCCCAGTGCTGAATATTATTAACTTCATGCACAGCTTTGCTGAGCTTAAAATAAGGCCTGTGATCCAGTAGAAAGTCTGTTTGACTTTGGACAAGTAATATGGTGAGCACTTTCGGAGCTCCACACGTGCTCTGTGTCAGTGCAGGAGACAACACTGCATCGGGTCCCAGCCAGGAGCGTGTCTGGCACACTGGAGCCCAAACCAGAGGCATAGCAGCGGTACCAATTTGCAGCTGATCATGGGGTACTCCTAGACCGCACCTGCAACTCACAGCTCCGTTTCAAGCCAGGACTTTTCTGCCACTCTGTGGCCTTTTGTGCTCAACACAGCTTTGGGGACCCATGGGTGACACAGTAGGTCACGGGCTGGAGGAGAAGTCATGGTGCTGGGCTGCACACCTCACAGAAGGATAAGCAAAGAGTCTACCTGTGCATGCATTCAAATAAATGAAGGCTAACTTTCCCTTGCAGCATACAACTAACTGTGGAACTTATTTCTGCAAGTTTTTCTCCAAAGCGCAAGAAGATTCAGAAAGTGTTTACAAGCTCATGCAAGTAAAAATCATTGAAGGCTATGCAGCATTAAGATGTTGATAAGAGAAAAGCTGTGATGAATGTTGTGTGAGGATCTGTAGGTATTGTGTGAGGATTTGTACATCCTTTCGCAGCCCACTTGGACTATGTAGAGGATTATGGTTTTATTGCTAAGTTTAGTGGTTTTGCAGGTAAGGCCCAAGCCTCTTTTTCTTGATTTTAGTGGCTCTTAGATCTGAGTTTATAATTTATAGCTAATAAAGTATTACATTACTTTTTCTCCTTTTCCTGCAAAAAAGAGTGTGGCTTTTACTACGCACCCATCATTCAGCCACATTCCTGTTCGTTCCAGTGGCATTTTGGCTTCCAGGTCAAACCTGCGAGTCCAGCAGCCTTGTAGCTCATACAGCACTGCTTCTTGCCCCAAGTCAATGTTGCTCTTCTAACAAGATGTGTGTGGAAAACAAATATCCAAATCATTCGTGCATCTGAGTATTTAGCTTCTGCAAGTTTTTGGCCACAGAGCCATGTAGCTGGCTTCAGGCTTTTACGTACAAACCTTGTGCAAACCAGACGATTTGCTTTTCGATGATGGAGATTTCGCAATTTCTTAATTCATTCCCTCCCTTATGCTTTACAGTCCTTACCCCTGTCCCTCCACCGTCCCTGCAATCTCCCGCTCCCCATCCTTCTGCGAGTCCCCACTCCTTCAGCCATCATCGTCCGCCTCCACCCAGCGCTCATCCCTCCGAGGAAAAGCGCTGTAAAAGTGCTTTTAAGCAACAGCCGCAAAACTATTTGAAAGGCTTGCTGGCTTTGTTGTTAGCTGCTCTCACTTCTTTCGCAATTTCTTTCTGAAGCCGCAAACACTCCCAGCCACAGCCCGCGTGGAAGGGAGGAAATACCCTGAGGTCTCGTCTTTGCAGAATTAAATGGGGGACATCTCGTTATTTAAAATACAGTCAGGATTTCAGCCTCATAAAAATAACACTACATTATTCTCAGAGCTGGAGACAAAAAGTATTTAGAAAGGTGGCAGGAAAACTCATCCTGCTTAAATTAGGCCAGATTTCAGTCAATCCCCAGAGGTTCAGAGAGCTTGAATAAATGCTGGGTACTTTCTGGCGCTCTTGGTGTGTTGGCAATAGGCTTTAACTTTGCACATCACTCATCTTGACAACTGCAGTCCAACAAAGTTACCTCGCAATTCAGGTCACTCAATGGCATCCTAATGCATCACTTTCCCACTCGGAACATTAGTCATGACTTGATCCAGCGAAGGTTTTGAAAACAGTGTGACTGCCGGCATTGGGATATCTGTTCTTTCCGTAACAGAGAGCCTGTGTAAGCTAATGAACAAGGGGATATTGATCAGAAATCCGTCGCTTGATTGACAGCTCTTGGCAATGTGAAAAACTGCAGATGAAAGCTTGAGCAGTTTAAAAGATCACCTAGACCTCAAAGCTGATTTGAAGCTTTAAAAGTCAATCTCTGCCTATCAATTATGGGGGGATTTTTTTGTACTACACAGAGGAAAGTTATTCTTTGAAAATTTGCATGCAGGATGTCTAATTTAATTTCATGTAATAGTCACATTTCAGTGACAAATGTCAGATCACTGCTTTTTTTAAGCATGTTAAGGTTTTCCAGCACTTACAAAGAATGAGACTCTGATTTAGTAATATGTTTAAATCAACCAGTGTATCAGACTTTGTGCTTTAATTATGTGCTCAGATAAAAAAAGTGTTGTTTTTGCTTTACTAAACCTATGGCTTGTCATGAATAATTAAAAAAATGGAATGGGAGCACTTCTTAAATAAGAGATGTGGAAGCCAAATAGTTTTTTAGTGTCGAAGCAATGATAAATAAGAAGACATCTTTCGGTTTGATGTCAGGTACCCAAGTCAGGGTTTTCTGTTCTTTGTTTTTCACTGCTTCATGGGCTGGGGAGGACACGGAGTAGCTGGGAGATGGGAAGCATCACATCACTCACGTAACCTGTAGAAGCTATTTCTGTTTCGGAGGTTCATAAAGAGGGATGGTGATGGAGCAAGCAGGGACGCTGGTGATTTCTCAGATCCGCTGCTCTCTCACGTCACCTTGGCTGGTCTCCCGGCCAGGCAGTTCAGCTTCCCGACTCCTACTATTCACACGGGGGGCCAGGGTAACCAAAAGGGTTTGCTGATGTTTTCCGAGCCCTTTTCGCATGCACCCTTAATTCCACGGCTTGGTCATAAAGTTTCACTTAATGGTAATTGCCAGCCCATGAGGGGGTTTCTTGCTGCCGCCCGCTCGACCTCAGCCCTGGTCACCCAGCCATGCTGCCAGGTGCAAACCTGGCCTCAGGTGTCATTAGCCTGTCCAAAAAACTGCCCGGGGGTCATCTGCCTCGTCAGTGCAAACGGGGGCTTGTGCTTCTCCACCTCGCAGAGCCGCCAGAAGGAGATGTCCTGCAAAACGTGAATTGCATCTTGGCCAACTGGTTTTTACCACAGAGATGCACTTAAAATAGTTCATAATGGGTCAACAAGTAATTTCGTAAGTGTTGTTAGTAAATGATTAATCCATTGCTAGGAAATAATGCCAATGCAACAAAATGAAGTGACAGTACGATCATTTCTTAACACTGAGCAGTTGGTTTAAAAATTATGGTGGATGCTTCTACAACGGTTTAGCTATTTGTGCTCATTTGGAGCACTTGTTTTTTCTCTGTTGGCTCACGAGAGTCCTCAACAGCCTCTGTAAAGCACGCTGGGCGTGTTTGCAGTCTGCTTTTGGCAGCCGTAACTCCCCTGTTCATCCTTCATAGCTTTTAGCAGGTATATTTTTCCATAAAAAGGGCTACCCCGTCCCTCAGAATACTTCTTTAAAGCATCTGTGGAATAAAAGCTAGCATTCCCCACTAAGATTTTGAAAATAAACAGGGGAAACAAAATCAGACTCCTCCAGACAATTCCTTCAAACTGAAGTCTGCTTGCAAAATCTCCCCTCCAACAAAGTGAGCTTGCAGGCTGCATTTCAGGTAAAACCCTCTTCTTGTTTTCCTTTCTTAACTACATCACATTAAATTTAATTTTGTTCACTGTAGACAATGTCCTTATCTTCCAGCGAGATCCTTCTGTTCCTCAGCAAGGCACACACTTCTGCAACACTTGCACACTGTCGAGACTTAGCTCCTGTGGAAATAATGAGCTGAGGAAAAGGAGTCTTGACTTGACATAGCAATAAATGAGGTGAAACTTTCCTCTTTTTTTTTTTTGGTGAGAAACGAGAGTTGGCATGTAGGAAAAAAAAGAAGAAAAAAAGACGGTTCTATTTTAATATGAAATATAAAACACCCATTGTACAAAAGTGGAATTTCTTTTTTTTTTTCAGAAGCAAAGAAAGAATAAAGATAAAGGCTGCAAGCGAATGAACGAGGAGAGAAAACTAAGATAATGCAGTCGATAATCAGTTCAAGGCAGAGCATTATCCATGGGGCCATCGGTCCGGCCCTAGGGGAGAGCTTTTTAAAATGTCTCTGTACGTAGCTTAGCTTTGCTCATTACCATAGCTTGTCTTTGAAACACCGGAGTGGCTTCCACC
>NW_009191664.1:0-289 GCF_000690835.1 Fulmarus glacialis | reverse complement strand
CAGCCGTCCCTGTACAAGGAGCTGCCAGCCCACGTTAATCAACTGGCCCCCCGAAACGCCGGCCGGCAAAGCTGCGGGTCCCGCCGGCGCCGGGCTCCGGGGGAGGATGCTGGCTGCTGGGAGGCTGCAGGCTCCACTGAGGCAAGGACGGGCTTTTCAGCACGTGTCTGCTGCGCCGGGCCCTTGCTCCTCGAAAGGGGTTTTGTGGATGGGGAGCCACACAGGCGTGCAGGTGCCTGGGGCCATCGCTCCCCTCCGATTTCCCTCGAAACGGGTTTCTGCATCCCCA
>NW_009191663.1:0-6873 GCF_000690835.1 Fulmarus glacialis | reverse complement strand
ACTGTTCTATGATTCTATGATTCTATATAAATGCAACATGCAAACAGCAGCAATCCAACATATAAATGAACTGTTTTCTGTGCAAGTTTCCTAATGTGAGCTGCAAACTCACTTATCCAGAACTACCCATAGGCGCCTACTTTTTCCTTTGGATGGTCAATTTAAGTAATCCATCTCAGCACGTAGTTTCAAGTCAAGAGAACCTTGTATCATACTTGTAATTTCAGTTCCTGGGAGTTCTTTTTAGTCAGATCAAGAGACTGCAGCTCTTTCCTCAAGTAGGACTCCAGTTCCTCCAAGTATCGTGGCTTGGGAATGGTGAGAAGGGTCTGTTTATTGCTGCAGAGACACAGGAAAAGAATGGACGCATGGACTTATGTGTGTCATATGTATAAGAATGAACCCATAACAAATCAGCTCAAGGATCTTGGTTTTCTTCCTACTGCCCATTGCTTCACAGCAGGACTTTATTATTTTCCCTTACATGAGAGAATATATATGTACTACAGTAAAAAAAAAAAAAAGCATACAATTTAAAATTTAAAATTCCTTGATGGAGCAGGAGACTATTCAAGACATCCTGCTATTACTACTCCTCAGTTTAAGAACTTCATAATGCTTTTTGGTATAAAAAGCCAGGTGAGTGGGTTCTCTGTGGCAGAAAAGAATAAATGCTAAGTACGTTATTTGAAATGTGTCAAGGAAAACGGCCATTTGAAAAGAGAACTGACAACATACTATATCTCCTGAGGCTCTAGGTTCCTCAGGAGGTTCTAGGCTAAATGTCCCTTTGCTGGATGTTATCATGCATATTTCATATTAAAACCAGCTAGAAATAAAACTAAAAACACAACTATCCTTATTAATCATCCACAACTGCGTCCTGCAGTCTGTCAGAGCCCTGCGTGCACCAACAGGCTCTGCAACCCCTTCCCCTACCCCTGGGGGTTTAGGTGCCTGTGCTCAAGGGGAGCTGGGACCCCACAGGGTGACAGCAAGGCAACCAGGGACAGTGACCTGCCCAGCACACACAGGACTTGAACAAGAACAGCAGAGCAGGTCCCTTGATGGTAGCCAGGGTCATTCATCGTTCACTGATGGTCAGGCAAATCCGCAGTGACGAGGAAGGTCCGATGCCAAGCTGAGATGTCAAGTCACAGGCTAGGGTCAGTGAGGTGCAAGACAGACATGGCTACACCATAGCTCCGGCAAGAACCAAAGGTGAGTGAGCCTGGGTAAAGGCTTCTCACATCTCTTTCTCACACAGCTCTTTTTACAGCACCTCGTCCCAGGTTACCCACCTGTGCCGTATCAGAACCGATCTTGAGCCCAATGCCTAGGACTGTAGAAGAGCTTGCAGAGCCTGTTGGTGCACTTGGGGCCCTGACAGCATCCTGTATAATGTCGGTCAATGAATCATTAGATGATAGCATTTTATGGTAAAGTTTATACTAAGCATGGCTCGCTATTACATAAATACTTGACATCTCCTATAGAGCTACTAGTCAGAACCAGCAATGTCTTCTCTGTTGTGCTGAACTCTTGTGGGGTAACCCAACATCATTGTTCTCACTAACACCGGAAGAGGTTCCGCTCTGTAAGGTCTTGACTTTCAAAAACTGCTTCCAGCAATCCTGGTGGCTTAACCAGTAGCACAGGCTGAACTTACCTAGACTGTCTCTCCTCTGGGGTGCAGCAGGGTTGGTGATTCCTTAGGACAGTCTGCCTGGATGCAAATGCAGGCCACGTGGACCAATGGCCTCTAGCAGAAAGCTGAAAAGATTGAAAGGAAAAAATCCCTTTGCTGTATCTGAGCACTACAAACTCACAACCAAGAGCCAAAACCCAGAATCAATACAACTGCTTATAAGTACAGTCAAATAGAAAGACAAGGGCCGTACCCTGAAACTCTTCTCAGCCAGGAGTGACCACACCTAAAAACCAAGTAAACTTTTTTTGTTCTTTGAAGAAATCATCTTCCCAGACTAGTACCATCTGTTAAATACCTCTGAACAACCTCCTGGTAGCTATTGTTCATGCTGCCTAGACTACATGATTGTGTGAAAGAGTTCATATCTTTGGGTCAAAAATGGTTTCTTGGTCTACACTGGGACCACTGGAAAATAAAGCATCACACAAACAAATCAGAATCTTGCATTAGTCCAGATAAAAACCAAAATGACAGGTTTGACTTAGGTCTTGCTTCCACTAGGGAGTTTTGCACTGGGGTGTGCCCTAGTAAGGGCACACTGTGCTAGGGTAACTCATGTAGATTATGAGTTTTAAATGTAGTTTGGTGACCCTACACAAAACAGCTGAATTTGCATCAGTGTAGAACATAATGAAGATAAAGTCTGAGGAACAGTAAAAAGAACATGATGAATGAAATTTCCTTCAGAAACTGTAAGTTATTCTGAAAGCAAAATCTTGTTAATTTTAAGAGGCTGTTAAATTCTATCTTGGAACTTTCTCAGTATTTCTTTGGGGGGAGAAAAAGCCAGCTATGCTGGATCGCTCTATTTTATCGTCATTTTTACAACAAACTAATTAGTTTGCAATTGCCCAATACAAATCCATCCCTATTCTGACTGTAAAATTTACAAAAAATTGATCGTAGGCAAACAGGAGGGTTTGACTTTCAAAACCCAAACTTCAGACTGACCAAGCCTTGAAACAGTTAAATGTAAAGCCTCAGAAGTTTAAATGCCCTAATTTCAGTGCAAGAAGCAGGAAGATTACATTGGAGAAACAGTAAGATTCCAAATTTATTGAGTTGAAAATCTTTTGTACAATGAGGAAAGTGCTTACAGAATGTCCCAGCTGTTGGGACAAAATAATGCTTTAAGTTCTTGTGCTAATGTAGCACGCACAGCTTGTCATAGAAGTAGCAGATTTCTGAAATACAACCAAAATGCTAATGAAAAAAAACCCTAAAAATAAATAACATATGACTTTTATAGACCTTAACCTCCCATTAGTTTGTTGGTATACATGTTCCTGGAATTTATTTTCTCATAATTTGGATATAGATTTTTCCCATGCTCGTTTCTTCTATTTACTAAGACTGATAAATACTTGGGAGCAGATGTTCCTGTAGGATGCTCTTATCCTATGATTAAACAGCATACGGTCATGTGGTTTCTTTTTTTTTTAAAACTATATGGGTCAAATTCTGGCTTCAGTATTTGGCATGTATGTCCACTCAAAAGGTTGCGGCCAAGAACAACATTTATATTCCTCTCCTCTTTCCTCCATCCTTAAAAATGCAGTAAATAATTCACAAAGATGACATCTGAATCTGAAATTCAAGAGTTAGCAGCAATGTATAGATTTTCTCTATATATATTAAAGAAAGATGAACATGATTAGAACTTGCTTGACTTCCTAAGAGTTTGGGATGGTCCCTGGGCTTCCAGCAAGATTCAAAGTTGACCAAGTTAGCTAAAGTTTGGATGTTTCACTGGAATTCTTCAACTCACCCGAGTCTTCTGTTTCTTGGACAGGATGTATTTCAGACTGTTGGTACGTGTTTGGCAATCTGGAGTCTCAGAGGAAGATTCAGGAGCGGTCCTGTGCAATGGCAAGAAAGAAACATTTCAAACTATACAGAATTAACTAAATACACAGTTGGAGCTTGAGAGTCTGGCTCATGTATACCTAAGGCAATCAGCCAATTATGAAGTGCCTGATGGATGAAAATATCCAACAGGATAATGTACGGGGAGCGACTGATGGAAACATTTCTGGTGCAGCTGAACTCCCGGATTTGCTACTTGATAACTGGCACAACATTTGGTATCTTTCTCACTGTCCCAACGAGAGCAACCAGGCTGAACCCTGCAGCCGGTCTTCTGAAGAGATTAGAAACAGAGTTGGAAAACCCATTATCCATGGGTCAAGAACCAGGACTTGGGGTCCCAGAAGTTCCTGCAAAGCCAGTTCCCTTGGGTGGCAGTAATGCCATGGCACAGGTGGCCTGAGAACCAGTAGAACCGGCAAACGATGGAACAAATATAACCAGAAACTCTCTTTCCTAGACTAGAAACTGGCATGTATAGGTGAAAGGCCTTTTAAGAAGTAAACATACAGTTGCACACGTATTTTAGGGAAAATTAGGGTGGCTGTGATATAGTAAAGGAATCCAGAGATCACAGTGAATTTGCAGGCGCTGCACTGGCACAACACGACCACACACTCGGCTTGATATATCTGAGCATTGGCTTCAGCTGCCAGCATGGTTCACGCTCGGGTGGCAGGTAGCTGTTACACCTCCAGCAGATCTAACTCTCCAACCACCGCTTTCCGGGAGAGGTGTGCGTCGGGCGAGCTGGACTAGCTTTCTGGAGTCCACCAAGGGTCAGCACAGTGTTGGGGTGGGAGATCATATCTGGCGGGCTGTTGGATCTCCCACCCTAGCATGTAAAACGGCAGCCTCAAGCTGCAGCTCTGTAAAACGCGGTAACAGCTCAGCACTGCTGAAAGGGGAGGTCCTGTTTCTCCCCCCACCACAACAGGCTCCTGCTGTCTAGGTAGTGTCAGCTCTACGGTATGCTGGGCAACTCTCTGAGCTGTTTTAGTTTGCTAATCCAAGGGAAAACCTGCAGTTACCCAGTTCAGACCGACTGAAAACATAACATGCAAGTTCACCCCTCAGTGGGGGAGCGATTCTGCAGCTGGCAGCGAGGATGGAGACAGAAACCCCAAGCAGTTGGGTCAGCTAGCCCGAGGAACCACACCTTTGGGTGAGATCCCCTGAGACACCATGAGCTGACCTAGCAGCTTACTGCTCTTGAAGAGCCACGCCACCTCCTCCTAGCTGTATTCTCCCGCTCTTTACCTTGTGCTGCTGCCACTGCTCATCAGAGCTCTTTGTAAGCTGCTTTAAGACATTGCCTCAGCAGAAAACTAACCCAGCATCATCTTTTAATTTTGCTTAGTCATCACAGACACACAGAAGACACTTCATTCTTGCGAGAAGATTGTACCTGGCACAACGGGCTTTCATGGCACAGTTCCACCAGCATGAGGAAGCTGTGGAAGCTTGTGCTGTGTGCCTGGCTACAAGGAGGCATGGAAAAGCAGCGGCAACTGGGAGCCATGACTGAGAAGATCAAACTCTGCTGGCCAGGACACTCCAGGAGCAAAGAGCAGGATGAGTATGAAGTGGCCTATGGTCAGAATTGCAGTGTTTTGAAAGTCTCCAATATATAACAGATCATTAAACATACAGCAACGCATGTTTTAGAATCTGAAGGGCACTTTTTGTGTGTTTGAACAAAATAAGGTTCCTAGCAATCCAGAAATACATCTTCTTCCTATCTGCAGCTAAACTTGCTACCAGTTTGATACTCAAAGTACTGAGCACTCTTTGCTTCCATGCGCGTTCATAAAAGCCGAGTGCACTTACCACCCGAGACGGTATTTCTGTTTTTTTTCTTGCAGGACAGGATTTTAAGATAATGATGATCTTTACAGCCACATCAGTCAGCACACGACCAGCCAGGACAGCTTTTAACCCACCTGACAAAAGCAGGGTCTCTGACTACAAGATGGCCCATGTTTGGAAATTAAAAGGTACCTGTTCCCAAGCAACCACTTTAAGTGAAAAAAAAAAGAAGTACCTATGACTTTTCCCATGAGTGGAAATGATTGTTACTTGGACTGTGGTACAGACAGCCTGGATTTGGTACTGATGGCTTTTTCAGCATTGTGAAAGCTAGCAAAATTGAAGCAAGAAAAACTTGCTCGTTTGATGAAAGGTACTTCCCAGGAGTGCAAAACATACAACTTCAATATAAGCAAAGTTGCTTTTTCTGTATGTAAATTTTCTTGAATGGATGTAGACTCAGCTGTCCACACTGGCGCACTCCAGCAGAAAAGGCAGTGATAGCATACTTTTAGACTACCTGCATCATACAAGTCTGAGATCTGAAGATAAAAACCTATCTGTGGGTATAAATTAGGCCCTCACTGTGTCAGAGGGAGGCTCAAGACATAGAAAAGTAGGCTTGGCCACGAACACGCCAGAATTTTCCTTTTCAGGCAGCCCAGGCAGTTGTCAGGTTCTCCAACAGGCCCTAATTCCCCTGACCAGCCTCAGCTGAGACCCTCACCCATGCACCCTCTTGCCAGCTGGTCCAAGAGCTCCATTTACTACTACTTTGTAGTTGTAACTATCTTCAACCGTGTCTCCTGGACCTTGGACCTACGCTGTAGCCTCTCCCTGTCCTTTCCCTGAGCTGCTCGCTCTGGACCCGACTCATCACTTGGCCTCATCTGGGACTAGCAGTAGGTGCTGCTGGGGAGGGCCTTGCCTGTGCTGCCGTCACCTTCAGCAGCCGTCCCACCCGCCCTTGGGAGGCTCTTGGAAGGCAGGTAAAGGGTGGCCAGCAGAACAAAGACCCATGTGCTAGACCATCCCCTTCCAGGAAAGGAAAAGAAAGGAGACCTCTCTGCTTTTATAACTGTTCCAAACTATTCAGACTAACTAGAACAAGGTATCGATGGTAGAGGCAGATGCTTTGATAAAGGAATGGTAGGGAAAACAACTAGCAGGGAGAGGCACTGCTTTCCAAACTATAAACTGACTATCACTAACCATAAACAGCAACAATGGCAAAGTAAATACCACGGGAATCACTCGACAAGTTCCTTGCTCCGCTGTGAGCAAGCGTGGCCCTTGCTACAGAAATGTTGTGTCCTGACGTCCCAAGAGCAGTCCGTGAAAGCCTTCCCCGCTGTTTATCTGCGCTCCCAGGCAGGCCGCTGTGGTGAACCCTGCCCTGCCGCCCCCGCTCTGCTCTGACGCCGGCTCTCGGCGGGCGGGGTGGGGTGACAGCGCCCGCGGCCTCCCAGCCCGTACGGGTGGCAGGG
>NW_009191662.1:4151-7969 GCF_000690835.1 Fulmarus glacialis | reverse complement strand
CACTGCCGTGCCCCCCGCGCGGGCGCTCGCACCCACGCGCCCTCCCACCCCGCCCAGGGAGAGGGCTGCTTCCGCAGAGGGACTGCCACCGCGGAGCACCGGGGTTTGGGAATCTCCAAAACATCATCTCTCTCAAGGGATTGTGCTAATTTGACGTCTGAACAGTACATTAATGTTAATTAACGTTTGTAAATGGTGCAACGAGCATCTGCCACTCTGGTGCTCCAACACTCTTGATACATCTGCTTTGCTTTAGCCTTTATTTAGCAGTGATTATGTGGTATGTTTGAATTCCAGTAAGATTAGCGTTGAATATACAAACAGAGAGTTGGGTCTGTTTTGTTGCACATTACATAGCCAATCTGCAAAAGTTTGGAACAGGCCAGGCAAACAGTGTACCTAGTGCCCAGCTGAGACATAGACTTGGAGGAAAGCTTCACGGGCTGGGATGCAGGCAGGAGAGCTGGAGGATGCGGAGAGAGGGTGCAGGATGCTCTGGCTGCATGAAGAGCAGAGGTGCCAGATGTGCATCTAAGCCCAAGAAAACAGACATTTAGGTCCTGTTTGTTTCTCTGTTGTTTTTTTTTTTGCCCCAAGACTTTGAGAAGTAATTGTATTGCAAATTGTACCGCAAATATTGGAGAAGAAAATTGCCTTTCCTGACAGGTTAACTGTACTTGGAGACTCTTATCATAGCCGCTTGGTCTATTTATATGCAGTACAATTAATTTTATTGCATAGGCACAAAGAATGGATAGATATGCATAAAACATGCAATAAATAAATAATTCAAGGCTAAATCTTTCTTTTAGATTAGAATACCAAAGAGATGATGAAAAGGCATAACCCAGTGACAGCAAAATTTGGATTCAGTGAGCCCTGAGGTGCCTCTGATACCTTGGAAAAACACTTTTTCAGATGAGACTCAGAATGTCTCTAAGTCTCTGCAGTACTTTTCTCCCTGTGTCTAACCAGTAAGATCAGTTTATCCTGTGGCGACTTCTCCAGATTTTCTCAAATGCCTTTGAGAATTAAAGCCTGAATGTTTTTCTTTTTTTCAGAGGCAGTAATGGAAATAGATACAAGATACTATCAGATAAAAGTCTTTTCAAGTAACACTTTCTGAGAATGTTGAACAGAATGACTTTCCAAACTGAGTCCTGAGGATTAGATTGACCACCCAGTTTCTTTAAAAAAACCCACAGTTGTATGCCCCGAAATAAAGCAGACGGCAGGAAATACATGAATCACAGAAAAAACACCAGCTAGAAGCAGCATACTCCCATAAAGTCTGAATGAACAGAAGGGCAACAGCTAGCAAAAATTAAATAAAAGACTGTGAAGGAAGCAGTGCTGTCAGTGCTCCTCCAACCCAGCTGCCAGGACGGGTGAAGCAGCGGTGATGGAGAACGGTCCACGATGGGCTGAGTCATCCCCCCTGCACAGAAACCCAGGCATTCATCTACCTGCTCTGATCTTCTCAGGGCCAGCCACCACTACCTCCTCATCTATTCTGTCCTCTTCACGCTGTTTGGGAGTCAGTTCTCACTGCGGAAAAAAACAACCCCAAGACAACCAAAAATTGTCACAGAAATTCAAGTTTCTGCCAGCAACCTTTAAAGCCTAGGTCTGAGGCTTTGCAGACAAGAGGGGAAAAGAAAGGCATTGTGCTCTTACTCATATCAGAGAGAGTATTTCGAGCTGACCTGAAAGTTGCTCAGAGATGACTGCAGAACACCGCAAAAAATAAACTGCCTGGAAGTCTTTTCAAATCTCAATTAATGTTTGCACAAGATATGCTTTGAAAGCCTGTAGTCCAAGTCCCAAAAGGAAAATTTGGTGCAGCAGTTGGAAATTAGGAGGCTTTGCTAGCCTGTTAAATCCTTGCTGTGAACAGCACGTGTTGGGTACGCTGCTCATTCGGGTTGGAGGATGGTTACTCTGCCAAGTCATTAATCTCTATTAGGCTGCACTGTCAGGTACCCGCATTTTAACTAATATGCACAAGGAAAAGCACCACTTTTTGAGTTCAGTCTGCAAAAGGAAGAGGATTTTAAAAACTGGCGAAGTGCTCAAGAAATAGCTGGCATTTAGGAAATTTTTGTACTCGTATCTATTCAAATGTGAGTGAAGTCTGGCTATTTTCACTTTTCATCTCTAGCACAGATGTGAAGTGAGGTCGAAATTTTCTCCTTGCCCTTCTCAGGATGATCACAGATCAAAACACCCCTGGAAGTGATGCTCCCAGGACAGTCACAGCAAGGGGCCGGCACATTGGGAAGGAGAAAAAGGCAGATCTAAAAGGTGGGAGTTAGCCTTCCTTTGGTATGGAAAATGGATCTATTACTCTGTATCCACCACTCCACCCAAGCTGTGTTGAAAATCCCTGTTGTCCTGCCTGGAGGAGGTTTGGAACAGCAGCCAACTTCATGGCAGCAAAAGTGAATCAATCTCTGCGAAAAGGACAGAGGAGGGAAGTGGGACTGTCACTAGCTCCAGGTGACCTGCAACAGGACATGGCACAAGCATAATATCCCCCACAATGCCGCAAGGAAGAGACCATGGCACGTCCTTAGGGATGTGGTAAGGGCCAAAATCAAAATGTCTACATTCTCCCTGTCTTCTTCCACCCAAGTGCCTCCTCTGAGAGATGGACAGAAAGACCTCATGTTTCATTTCAACCAGAAAATGGTTTATTAAACAGGCCCAATAGGAAAAAAATGTAATGTCCTTGCTCTTTGTTAATGTTTAGACCTGCCAGTATTGACAGGTAAGGAGTACTGGGGTTTGGATCTACAGGCATTAGGGTCTGCTGCTTGTGTGGTGGAAAGCAATTCTTTTATACAACATGTTTTCTGATTTACCTAATCAGACTGCCAGACCACGCCAGAATCATAGAATCACTAAGGTTGGAAAAGACCTCTAAGATCATCAAGTCCAACCGTTAACCCAACACTACCATGCCCTCTAAACCATGTCCCTAAGTGCCTCATCTACACGTCTTTTAAATACTTCCAGGGATGGTGACTCTACCACTTCCCTGGGCAGCCTGTTCCAAGGCCTGACCACTCTTTCAGTGAAGAAGTTTTTCCTAATGTCCAGTCTAAACCTCCCTTGGTGCAACTTGAGGCCATTTCCTCTCGTCCTATCGCTGGTTACTTGGGAGAAGAGACCAACCCCCACCTCGCTACAACCTCCTTTCAGGTAGTTGTAGAGCGCGATGAGGTCTCCCCTCAGCCTCCTCTTCTCCAGGCTAAACAGCCCCAGTTCCCTCAGCCGCTCCTCATAAGATCTTGGGCTTTCTCTTTCAGCTGACACTCACTGTCAGCAAACACAGACATAATTGTGCCTTCTTGTACTGGGAGAAGAAATACACCTTTTGAAACGTCTAAGATGAAATCCTGGCTTTTTCATGTCAGTGGCAAAGCTCCAAATGATTACCCACGGAGTCAAAATAGCATCCAAGATGAACTTCTACAGCAAGACTGAATGGCTAGGAGAGCTATATATGCACTGCAGAGATTAGACGATAGAGAAAAGTTTCTATGGCAAATTCAAGTGCCTTTGGAGAGGAGCAGCCTGTCTCGGGGATGTTGCTGTTAGTGCTCTGCTAATGGTGGTGTGTGTGGCGGTCATTGCTCTAACAAGCACTCAATAAAGCCATTTTGAGAAGGAAACAAGGAAAACACAAAAAAACAGAGAATTACCTAAAATTTAGATCAGCTCTGCAGCTAGTCTGCAGAGGCATCATTCTTCGGCATGAAAGCACCAAGCAAACGATAAAGGCTGCGACAATTATCCATCTCAGGCTGCATCCA
>NW_009191662.1:0-4137 GCF_000690835.1 Fulmarus glacialis | reverse complement strand
TTCCCTTGCTCTGCCTGAGAGCAAAGAACAGCACATGCATGGTCATCACATGCGAAAGAGAAAGAGCATGTGTGTGTCCTGAAATAATTCTCTGACAACTGGCAATTTCAGGTTTGTCAGCTGTCAAAAATTGCCGTTGTATCCCGGACAGTGCAGCTCTGCTCCCTCACCCCTGAACTTGCAGAGGTTTTCAGCACACCCATCACTCAGCAATGAATTCACCCTCAGCTTCTTTTCAAGCAATGTGACTGCTGTTTAGTCTAACACAGCCAATACTGGGGGGATGACAAGTATGGGGGGACTTCTTTCTGTCAGTGCATTCACGAGGAAGAAGTTTACAGGCATTTTCTGAAAAAAAATTATTGCTGTGACACTTCAGGTGACCTCCAGCTCCTTCAAATTCAGAGCCATAAACACTTTTTTCCAATCAGTTTGGCACCAAGATTGGTGGATGTTGGGTTTTTTTAGCCAGTATGTGTGTCTATCTTTCCTTTCCTTTCTTAAGGAATCTTTCTAATCCTGAAGAAATAGGAAGAACGTTTCTGGACAAGCAACAGGTTCAAATACACGGTCAGTACGCAGAAATCTTTAAAAGCAGGATAATTTTACCACAGAAGGCCAAGCCACTTAAATGGAGGGATGCTGATACGGGACTCATTCAAGCGCAGCGCCCATCACCCTCAGACCCCAGAGCAGGGGTGCTGCACCTTCCCGAAACCTTCTCAGAACACACATGGAACAAGCTTAGAGAATTAGTCTCCTCGAAAACACGGCTACAGCTCCTGCTTTCTTTCAAGACAGCATTTCTCCTCTTCTGCGTAGTATTTAGTGATTAAAGCATTGGCTTGGGATGGGGGGATGGAGCGGGGGTCCCCAGGCTCAGCTCCCCATCTGCCTCTGTCCGCACCAAGGGGAACCATCTATGCGTTACTGCAGGCAGCGACGCTCACCCTTTGCTACGGCAGCTCTGCATCTGGCAGAGAAAATTCAAGTCTCCCTGGGCCAGAGAATAAAAGAGCGTAGAAGGAAGAGCAGAGCTCTAGTCTTCTCCTCTCACGCTTTGCTCTGAATGTTTCACTTAGTACAGAATAATCTAATCCCTCTTGGTTTAGGAGGGTTTTGTTTGGGGTTTTTTTTTTTTCCATTTCCAGTTCCTTCTACTGAGCTGGGTGTTTGCAAACTCTGCCTCAGGTCTGTTTACATAAAGAAAATCTTCCTGTACAAAACTGTGATCTCTGTTCTGTATCCCTAAAAAATTAACTCTGAGCCATGCATTTTGACAGCCATAGTCCCAAGGCTGCCCCCGGCCCCTTCGCCACCCCCAGGCGAGGCTGTCCCAGGAGCACGGGGACCGGCGGGGACAGACGGCAGGAGCAAGAGCTCATGACAGGGCAAAGGGTGGCAGAGGCAGGAGAAAGGGGGGAGTTCCCTTCTGTGCGCCCCACGCGGGGGTTCCCGTCCCCTGCGGGTGTCAGAGATCAGGGGGTGAAGGGGAGGGGGGAAACAATGTTCTCCCTTCCCGTCCCCTTCTCTACATGACCTGCAACGTTTAATTAAGAGCCCGGAGAATCAAACCCCAACATTTCATATAACGAGCCACATCCAGAGCGCAGTGCCTAACATGTGCCTTACTGCTAATTGGCTCAAAGCGGCAACTTGTCAACATTTTTAAGATAATGAGCTTCCTATTTGTGTTCCAGCCATCTAAACTGCCAGATAAGGATACGCGCTGTAGCTGTGGCACTTCAGCTTCTCTCTGGATACAATACTGCGTGTGCATCTCCCACAAAAAAGGAGTGCTGCCCATCAGTGGAGAAGTTAATCAAGTATCTTTTGAAGTCTGGCTGGGTACAGACTCTTTGGATGAAAGGTGCTATTTAAATATCAATTGTCATGATGACGAGAATGATTACGGTTATTTTGGCCATATTAGCAATACTAAGTAATAGTATTTTTAAAAGTATTGAAATCCCTGCACAGAACTCAAATGAAAGCTCTAAATATTGCTTATTAGAATAGCCAGTCAAAATATTTTCTTCTAAGTATTTATCCCGTGAGAAATTCTTGCTACTCTGTACAGAAAGTTCTGCCATTTACCCTGCAAAACTGCAAACAGCAGTAAAACAGAATTGTTCGCCATAAATTATTTAGGATTTTGGCTTCATTTTAATTTTGCAAGAAAAGTTTGAAAGAAAAGAAAGTTTTTAGGATCTCCCACAAAGCCCATGCACCCTTTTCACCAGCTTGATTTGCCTCCTCGTTACTAGTCACTAGTGGAGATGTGTAAATGGATGCCTTAGAAAAACAGCCTATAAAATATGGGGCGGGTTGCTCTTTTTGCTCTTTCTCCATATAATCTAGGAATATGTGTCAAAACGTGTCATTTAGTATTATTGGTTTTCATCTGCCTGTATGGCTGCTAGCAGCAGGAAGAGCAGTTCTGATGGCACTTGAAAGATATGTCAAATATTTTTTTGACAAGAGAGAGAAAGGCAGGTAATTCAGCGTTTCAGTCCCTGGGAAGACAGGGCTCAGCACGACACATCACGCCTTGCACCAGCCAAGCCTCCCCTGCAGCCCCTGGCAGCGAGCAACACCTGACATTGTAACGTCCCTGCTAAAACAACCGACGCACCTCCGCCTGCGACGGCTGCAGGGCTTTCCTTCGGACACGTCTTTCAGGTGTCTTCCCCTTACTTTAAAGAAGGAACTGTGCCACGTCTGATCAGTAATGCAAACAGAGCCGTGCCGCAAAGCAGCTGAGAACCTGGCTTGCTCTATCGATATAAATCTTATTCCTTTCAAAGTTTTTCTCCACTGATGAGGATTCAGAGAGCTCCCTCCAAAATCAGCTACTGAGAGAGATTCATTGCTCTACGGTTCCCAGCGGGTTCATATTTGCGCTTTGGCTACTGCTGACGAGCAACAACACCGAGGAAACTTAAAGCAACTATAATTATTCTCTACGCTCTTCTGCCCATACCTGTCCAGCGAGATACAGCAGAGGTGCAGGATTGACGCTGTGGTGAGCAGGACATCGAGGGACGTTCGGACCAGGCAGAACATCTCTCCATAGATCCAGTTGTCCTGAACCAACTCGATGGCTCCGAAGGGCATCACCAGCACTGACACCAGCAGGTCCGCAAAGGCAAGGGAAACAATGAAATAATTGGTCTTGATTTTCCTGCAAGACAGAGCACAAAATTAGGGTGGAATAGTTTCAGTGCAGCATCCTCTACATGTGGACAGAGATTTCGGCTTGTGATTGGGTCTCACGTGCCCCATCACACTGAAAGGTCCTCTCTGACCTGCTCCTCACTTTACATGGTCACCTCTAGCTCGTTCCCGGTTTCTACAGCTACATACCCACTGTGTTCTCTGCATGAACATCTTTCTGCTCACACAGAAGAGGCAAACAGATGCTCACAGGCCTCTGCGTGTGGCTCAGCCTCACAGCTTGCATTGGAGAGTTTGGGGTGAAGGAGGGGGATTTTGTTTTAACTTGTAAAATGAGAAAATCCTTCCAGAAAGCACTGAGAAGAATCTAGACTGAAGCTGTAATTTTAACTTGAAGAGTACTTTTAAAATCATAACAATAAAATAGAATTACATCCATTAAAAATCCCACGCAGAATATGAATAGAGGCTGTTGAATTTCTCACTCTGCTCCTGAGGCTGGTCTGACAACTCCCAGGGGGAGCAGCAAGCCTCCAGACAGGAGTTTCGCCTGTGACCCCCCAAATCACTGGCAGCATTTGCCAAGCTGCGGCAGTGCAGCACAACTGCAACAGAACCAGCACGGCTCTCTGATGGGCTTGTTAGGAAATTTGAGTGGAAAAGGGGTAGAGGCCAACCTGTTTCTCCAAGGAATTGCTGCTTCGCTCTGTTTTTCACTGATTTAGCTGTTTTTTTGACATTGAAAGTGCTAAAAATGTAGTGGATGGATACTAAAATGACCCCACCGCCACGGCGTAAATGCGAGTGGGGATGCACAGAGGCCAGTGCAAGAGTCTGACACCGCCGCGGTGCCACGCACGGTGAGAAACATCCTTCACTGCGGCGGTTTACGCCCTCGGCTGCGGGCACGGGGCTTTTTAGGCGGGGGTTGTCCCCTGTGCCTGCCCGCAGAAGGGCAGG
>NW_009191661.1:4374-4577 GCF_000690835.1 Fulmarus glacialis | reverse complement strand
CAGAGATTGAGGATAAAAGGGTAAGGAGGGACACTCCCGTTGAGTCACAAGGTTCAGAAAAGATACGACTGGACCCAATCTTAGTCTCAGACTTGGACAACAGTTTGTGTCTAAAGGGTTAAGGGTGTTTAGCAGCAACTTAGAGTCCAACAATACTTAAGCATTAATCAATTTGGCAGCTATACAAAGAATTAGTCAAGTTG
>NW_009191661.1:0-3926 GCF_000690835.1 Fulmarus glacialis | reverse complement strand
TTCGGCTACTATCCAAGGTGGTCCAGGGTAGTAATTATGGTATTGTTTCATGGTAACAATGGTATTGTTCCACTTGAGCTACGATCCAGGCAGGGAACGCTTCAGAGCTGTCAGAAATGATGGATTATCTCTTGTTTCTGTTCCCTACTTTGATCATGTAGCTAGTGTCCCTGGTACGATCAGTGTCGTTCCCACCTTAGCCATGCAAGAGCCACGGCCAAAGAACGCTTAACTGCCCGACTCATACACAATGGCTAAGGCTTAACAGAAGGTTCTGAGATTGTATCGTGGCCCAGAGAAAAAGAGGGGGGAGGAATGCACCACCACACCTTGGCCAGCGGCGGGCTGTCTTGGAGCCAGCTGGCATTGGCTCCATCAGACATAGGGGAAGCTTCTGGAAGCTTCTCACAGAAGCCACCCTTGTAGCCCCCCTGCTACCAAAACCTTGCCACGCAAACCCAATACAGACCATCTAACACTAATAATAGTATCAGATGGGTCAATCCTAAAATACAGATTACTTTTGAAGGATCGGTTTGTACATGATTATTTTAAATGCTTAGCTTTGATATTGGCATTTTCTCTGTTGAGCTCACTTCCACATGTGCTTTATAATGCTTATAAAATGAATATTCATAAAGTTTAGTAGTTTTACAAATGTACTTGAATAGGTTTGAGTAATAGTTTTATGTTTAGGCTTAAATTAGTTGAAAAAAAAAAACTCAAGTGGAAAGCACTAATTAAAAACAAAAGTAGAAATAAATACTTTTAAATGAAATTATGATTAGTTCATTGGCCGGGCGGTCTTGGAGCCAGCTGGCATTGGCTCCATCAGACATAGGGGAAGCTTCTGGAAGCTTCTCACAGAAGCCACCCTTGTAGCCCCCCTGCTACCAAAACCTTGCCACGCAAACCCAATACAGACCATCTAACACTAATAATAGTATCAGATGGGTCAATCCTAAAATACAGATTACTTTTGAAGGATCGGTTTGTACATGATTATTTTAAATGCTTAGCTTTGATATTGGCATTTTCTCTGTTGAGCTCACTTCCACATGTGCTTTATAATGCTTATAAAATGAATATTCATAAAGTTTAGTAGTTTTACAAATGTACTTGAATAGGTTTGAGTAATAGTTTTATGTTTAGGCTTAAATTAGTTGAAAAAAAAACTCAAGTGGAAAGCACTAATTAAAAACAAAAGTAGAAATAAATACTTTTAAATGAAATTATGATTAGTTCATTGGCAAAGAGTAATAATAATAGTGCTATAATTATATGTCTAATAGAGTTTTAATGTGCTACGAGTCCCTTGTGATTCAAAATATCTGTAGTTAGAGCCTAGAGCAGTCTATCAAAGCTAGGCCTGATCTTGAGCTTAGCTTTTATCTGAGGCCTGTGCTGATCATCATCTTTTTCAATAGATGTGTTTGTCCTCACAACCAACAGGAAGCTGGACAACCATTTTGTCTCCATTTTGTCATGAAGTTTAGGGAAGCAGGCTTCTCAAAAACAAACAAACAAAAAAAAACCCCAAAATGCAACCCCCAACACCCCCTCCAAACAAACAAACACAAAAACCCATGCTAAAAACACCTGTGGGAAAAAGGGCAAGGGCTTTGAAGAAATGATGGGAACTACACCACTGTTCATCTGTTGCTGTCTTGATCCCTGGGTGCCTTTTTTTCTGACTTGCCCAATGTAACAGGTTTTTGAATGACTCCCATGAAGTTTAATCAGGATTACCTCCAATCATTTTCTAATGGTTAGAAGATTGATTCACTTCTTATTTGCAATCCTAAACATAATAATGGGTAGCGCATCTTCTTCAGCAAAACACACACACACAAAATGCATACCTCTCATTGCAGGTATCACAGGGGTTTCTAGTAAACATGGGTGGAGAGCTCTGATTCAAGATTTTTATTTCTGATTTCCACATTTATAGAGGATAGAGATCAGCTATCTTGGGAAATGGTCCATTTTTTCACATATCAGTTAGCAGGAAGACATACTTATTTGGGGAGTATTTTTGCCAATGGAAACTCTTGTGGTGACTCAAATAGAGATCTTATTATTGGGATGATTCAGAATCTTGACAACTGTGAATCAACATACAAAAGATAACCCCAATATTTTCTCAACCATGGAAGCCACAGACTGTGACAAAAGGAAAAAAAATTCTGAGAAGTCCATTGCTCAGGTAAAAAAAAGAGGAAAAATACGATGTGTTTCCTGTTGCTTAGTGGTACAATGTACAGATATTTTGTGTACTGACACTCTTTAAATACTTAGATGAATAACTGTTTCTTAAAAAAAAGCCTGCCATGTGTAAATATGTTCTTTAATTTTTTTGATAAAGTAGAAGGTATTGTGCGACCCGTCCTGTGTGGGAGCAGGAACAACAACTGTAGAAGATGAGCATGAAGTAATATAATGGTGCTTCTCTGCACAATATCTTCTGTAGGTTAAGTTGACAAATGCCACTGCCAACAGTGGTAACAGATTCAATACACTGCACCATTAAATTAAAATAAATGCTACATTTTTTCAATCGGTATAGTGAGGCAGTGAGACTGAGGTGCAGAGTCATGACTTACTCTACACCTTTTACTATTGCAGTTCACCTTCCCTCTGTCCTTCAGAAATAACAAAAAGTATTCTTTGAATAGGATATTTGCTCAGTTATTATTCTGCGCAGATAAAAATCCCAACAGTTTGAAATGCAGCAAATCATTGCTAAATTATCATGTAAAATAGATTTTTTTTTTCCTAAGATATGTAACAGGATTTAAAAGATAAGAGTTGGATAACCATCTTGATTTCCCTGCCTGTTTTTATAGCCTGTATTCCAAGACCATTAAAATTTCATTATCAATTTGAAATTATTTAAAATTAAATTAAAAACAACATGAATAATTATATTGTGCACACTGTTCTAATCGCTAAAGTTCTGATAGAGGGTAAAACAATTGACTCTTTATTTCAACATTATTCAAAGTTACATTTTTCACTAAATTAGCAACAGAAGGGGATTATGCCTGTAATAATTGGTGTCACTGTAGCTGGCAGGAAAATGGCTGGTTTGAGAGTTAGGTGAAAGGTTGTGAACTTCTTGGCTAATTTCCTCCCTGCTGTTTATTTTATGAAAGAGTGGGAGGAAAGAAGAATGGAAAATCTCTTCACTCTAATGTCTATCAGTGTCAAAGTCTTGAGCCTATAATAAGGAGGTAATGTAAACCACTAGGTTCCCAGGCAGGGTACAAAAATTGCTCCCTGGAGTTATCATCAAAACTGCTTTATTAGGATTAGTATTGCTATCGTATGATGTAAAAAAAATCAAACAACAAAATCACAGAGACAGCACACAAAAAAAAAAGAAAGGCAAGGAAAAAGAGAAAAAAATATTTGTTAGCTTTCTTCTCTTCTTGCTGCATTTTCACGTTTATTGTAACCTGACAGTATAGACCAACGTGCCTTTCTGCTGTCTATGAGACCATCACATAGGTGTCACCAGTTCAGCAAAAGGTAGATATATAAAGTCCTGTAGATATACAAAGTGTGTCATATGTGTATGACACATAGCCTGTAGTCATACATCTTCATTGTGCAATAACAGATGTTGACAAATTATTGCCTTGAAGGAAGACATAGTAGGATGAAGATTGAGGCAGATTAGGTAGCATTGCTCGCATATTTGATCATAAGTGCATTCTAACACTAAATATCTACTGTATTTTCTTTCCTATGCAAAGATAGTTTAATTACAACAAAACATTATTTTCAAGTAACAAATGGTGCAAGGTAAACAGCCATCTAAACATCTGATAACAGTATCTGCAGACAGTCGGTCAGAATTTCCATCTCAGGTAGGACATGCTGAACTCTTCTCTTTTATTTTGTTGTGGGTTCCACCCCACCCC
>NW_009191660.1:2934-4227 GCF_000690835.1 Fulmarus glacialis | reverse complement strand
CCCCGGCTCCCTCCCCGGCCGGGAGGAGCCTCCGAAACACAGAGCGGGGCCCAGCTCAGCGGAGAGCACCCCGCTGCCATCTGGACAGAAAACAGGATTTTTTCCGCGCATCTATGAAAGAGGGGGTGGGGGAAGGCTGAGGAGAAACGAGGCTGCAAAATGAATTCAGCATCAATTATTCTAAAATATGCGTGTTAATATGGGAAGGGCTCCACGGCCGCATCCATCTCCACTTCTGTGCATTGCGAGCATCAAAACGTGACCCGGGAAGATGACAGCATCTCGCGCCTCACTTACACAAACACGAGCCGGGAAAGGGGGGATATTAAAAAGGGAGACAATGCTGCATATTAAAATGCCACAGATGGAGCTTTCTGCAGCCTTTGCAGTCTGCCTCGGAGATTATTACCGGGCCATATTGTATTAAAAATGGGGGGTGGGTGTGTTATTTATTTAATTTTTAAACAAATTCCATCTCCTACTCACGCCGGATGGATAAAGTGAGCTCTTGAGCTCCAGCCAGCTTTTCCAGCAAACCCACATGAAAAATGCATTTTCATTAATACAAACTGTTTGCAGTAGGTAAATTAATTCTGGAAATGGTTTTCATACATGGCAAATTATACGTTCAGTGAAAACACTAGACGACACTCTACAGTCATAATAAAAGCCCTGCGTTCCCTTTAATGAAGCGGGATTGCCAGGTAAAGGCAGCTAGCTGGAACAATCAAACAAACAAACAAGTCAATAGGCGAGTAAAAGCCGAGGGGGTTTGGCGGTGCCGGGAGGCTCTCGGGCTCCCGCAGCGATCTCAGGATCGCAGAGCAGGATCCGGCCCTGCGGGCTTGAGTTCCCCGCTGAGGAGCGGGCGGGGAAGGGGGAGCCCACGTCCCTTCCCGTCGCTGCGGCGCGAGGGCCGAGGGTCCTGCCGCGGAAGGTGCAAGGGGCCATGGGGATTGAGAGCGCAGCGGTGAAGAGCTCAGCGTGGCTGGCCGAGGAGCAAGAAAGGGGACTGCCAACCCTCCGCCAACTCCCCGACGAGGAACGAGCCCGAATACCAAGCTCCCTCCTCACAAGTTTCTCTTTTGCTCTCAAACCTTATTATGTCTCCTTTAACAGTCCCACTTCCGAGCGCCTGCTTATGGCAAGGGAAGTGATATATAATTGATGAAATGACGATGTGCTACAGCCCCGGCCCCAGCCAGAAGACATCTGTTCTGCACGTAGACTCGCTCAGGTGCTGTCACGCTGCATTTACCGCAGCGTATCAGAGCCTGACTGCGTACGCTAATG
>NW_009191660.1:1700-2848 GCF_000690835.1 Fulmarus glacialis | reverse complement strand
GCCTGACTGCGTACGCTAATGTCGGGCCAGCCCAGAACTGCAATTTCGTACGGCTCGGGGCGTCGGGAGCTAGCAAGATATTGCTGCAGGTATTTACGCCTCTCTGCTGCGACTGTCCTGCCTTCTCTGCCCTGCGTTTCAGGCTTATGTCCACAAATTGCCTTCAGCTTCCTTCCCCCCATCCCTCGGTGCCAGCGGCGCCCAGCCGGCACCCCAAGCTGCCGGGGTTTTGGAGCGCGGCACCGCTGCGCCCTTCCTTCCAGCAGCACCCGCGGCTCCCAGCCCCTCTCAGGCAAGTCGCCTCCTGCCGGACTGCCTTCTCCTCGGCAGTTCTGCCTTTTAAAGGCCAGGGCCGCGTGCAAGGCAGGTACGACCCCTTGGAAGCAGAGGAACCGTCTCCGAGCGATTTGAAGAGCAGAGCAAATATCAATCCCCGCCTCTGTCACGGGGAACTGCGAGCCACGGAAGGAGGGGGCAGCGTTTCATAACAGCCTGCCGCATTAGAAAACAAAGAATGATAAAGGAGCTTTTAGTCACCTCTTAATTACACATTCTGAGTACGTTAAGAAAGGAGAACCGCATCTCAGGTCACTGCCTGTCACCACGACAAAGGCCCATGACGAGTTCTGCACTCAAAATATTTGCACTAATTAGCAGCACAGTTCCCCTTTGAAAGCGCTCGGAGGGAAGGATGGTGTTTCACCCGAGGGAGCCAGCTCGCCGCCAGCACCCGGTTTCACTGCACTACAGATAAATATACTTGCACGCGTGTATATTTTTACCAACGTGCCCGCGTAGTATCCATGGAGAAAAACCTATAAATGCCTAACGCTCATCTTGTGGGGCTGGAGAGCGGGAGCAGCGGAAGAGGGGCTCTCTTCCTTTCTCCTGCAGATGCCGGCAACGATACGGGCTGAGACACGACGGCCTCCGTTGGATTTCCAAATGCGGAGCGGGTACTCTCACCCCGGGGCGACTGCTGCAGCCACGGCTTGGTCAAATGGAAACCAACCCTCTGCCGATGCAACCGCCCAGGGAAGGAGAGAAACGCCTTGAATGCAAATGGCGACTGACCTTTAATTAGTGCATCAGTAGGCACGAGAGGGAAAAAAAACCCACCAGAACTTCCCTAGGCACCTTCTCTTTAT
>NW_009191660.1:0-1675 GCF_000690835.1 Fulmarus glacialis | reverse complement strand
CGTAATTCAGGCAGGAGCTCCCACAAAACATCCTCTCCCTCTCTGCCTGCGCTGCCGCTGAGCCCGTCTCCCAGGAAGGCCAAAAGGAGGGCGAGGGGCGGGCAAACACAGTTCCCAGGCTCCCACCACGGGCGCTTGCAGGATCTTACTGTAAGCGAGGCAAGAGAAGGGCCGAAGACATGCGGTACGTCCCGCTTGCCCCCCCGATAGCTCCTGCCAGCCGCGGGACACAGAGCGGAACTCCCGCCTGCGGACAGCCTCCTCGGCTGATGCAAACTGAGCTGTGCCAAAAGCCAAGCAGAGCAGTCCCTGAGAGCCCTGGTGCTGCTTGGGGCCATCAAGACGGCACGCAGGCTCACGCCTCTGGGGCTCGTCCTGTGCCAGTCTCGTGGGACTCCGCGTTATTTCCCCTATTTGTTGCTGGCCGATAACCCACGTAGCCTTCCTGATGCACTGAATCTAACCCGTCCGTACACGATGGAGCAAGCCCTCTTCCTCAGCAAGCATCTAATGTGACTGGACAGGAGCAAAACCACGTAGATATAAATGGGGCAAGGAAAAAATAGCACGCTTCAGGTTCCTCAGGAAAGCATATGGGAACAGGAGACTTATTAATAAATTCTTCTTTGTTCTGTATTGTCTGTGATAAATTGCCGCACTCAGCATCAATAACTGCAAACATCCTTGGGAAAGAGAGACATGCAGAAACCCATCACGCTGCTGAAAGCAGAGAACGGATTCAATTTCAGTTTTGAACGCAAATTTCACAGTCCTAAACAAAATTATCTGAGGGGGCTGCTGTGGCCACACATGCAATAAATGTAAGGTTATGGCTGCTAAACCAGGAGAATGTCTCCCAGGAGTTGTAATATCTTAAGCTAAAGAACAAGAAAGAACAGTCCCACTCAGGATGATGTCTTCGGAAAAATAACATTTATGTTTCCAAATAAAAAATGTTTTTATTAAGGGAACGCAACACTTCTGGAATGTTATGTCCCTAGAGATTACTCAAACTCCCACCCTTTTGCTGGCATTCAAAAGTAAATTTCCACGAGATTTTAAACACTGCTGAGACCTCAGTAATTTGGGGGTAGGAGGGAAAAGAGAGCAGGAGCAAGAGACGTTCCTAACGGTGAAGACATGAAAAACGCAGCTTTATTTTTTGATGATTGCATTAGGTTTTTTATCACAGAGATGAAAAATGAGCAGCTACCACCTCCTAATTCACTGCCTGGGGACTGGATTCCTCTCTGCTGCCGTGTAAGGAGAGGCACTGAAAGCAGCGCTGTGCGGGAAATGAGTTATATTTAAGAAAAGCCCACTCCATTGTGGAAAAATAGTAAGCTAGTACAAAGTGCATGTACCGGGGGCACGAGAAAGCCCAGTCCCGTGCTTAGGACACATAGCAAACTCTAGCTTTCCAGGTGAACGGCTTTAAAGGCAACAAAAGCAAAGATGAGAAAGGGCAGAAACTGGAAACCACGTCACCTGGCATTGCCCGGGCTCGCTCAGCAGCCCAGCTGGCATCCCCCAGCAGTCGGGGGGAAGGCAGGAGGCAAGGCTCAGCGGCGCTGGAGGGGAGCCGCCCGTTCTGCGGGGAGGGCTGGAGACGCAGCGCAATTACCCTCGGCGGGCTCGCAAATCATGACGTGACCCGGTCGCCTCAGGGCGGGCA
>NW_009191659.1:25719-49325 GCF_000690835.1 Fulmarus glacialis | reverse complement strand
TAACTATATATAATATAATAACTATAAATAGTTCACAAAAGGGAATGGTTTTGCCACCTAATGACATCTTTTTGGATGCTTATAAGGAAATGAAAAGGAGAATACACCAGGATTACTTTTATTAAACATTTAAGTCTTCTCTTCTTGACAATCATAATAAAGCTTCCTACTTCTGATGCTTGTCAGATGAGAATTTCAAAGGGCTTTATAGACATGGATGAAGTAAGGCATTCAAGAATTCATCCCTTCAGTGAGATGGAAAGCTCTTCTTCCGAAAAGCCACAGTAATGTGAGGAAGATTTTCCAAAGCCTCACATCAGCAAATGAAACCTAGATCCTGAATAGACATTTACCTTGGACATATTAAAAAAAAGTATTGGCTATAAATTCTTCTTTCTCCTTCTCTAGGCTTTCTTTGTTGACCACAATTCCCGCACTACCACGTTCATTGACCCCCGGCTTCCCTTGCAGAGTAGCAGGCCCACTAGTGCGTTAGTCCATCGGCAGCACTTAACTAGACAACGCAGCCACAGCGCTGGTGAGGTAAGTTGGATCTGCCCCTTCTCTTCGGGAACCACTGGGTTTTTAGGATCTTCTTCTTTCACATCATTCCGTGTTGTGAGGAGCATGATTCTTCTGTAAGCGTACGGTCCTCATCCGTAAATATTTATTAATTTGCTAGCCATTGTTGCTTTTGAAATGTATGATTTCAGAGGAAAAATATCAGACATGAGTTACTCTTACTTTTAATTCGTAGTAACCCCATTTAACCACAGGAGAGCATCTGATTACAGATTACCAGTATCTGTATCCTGTCTTTCGCTGTCTAAATATATATTGTTGTCTAGCAGGGTGTCTGCCAAGTATGTTGATATAACTCTGCAAATAAGAGGGGGGGGGAGGGGGGAAGTGCATGTGTGTATACACATCTAGATGTGCAACTTTCTGAATAAGTATAAAAAATCTTACCACATATATGCTTATCAGACTGTTATATGCATTTGCATATGTATTTCATCTCTGCTTTCTAAACAGAAATACATGGAAAACACTATTTTGTTGATATGTCACTGTGGACCATTTTCACCAGCAGTCTCCGTATTGTTGTTGTAACTTCTTTATACTTGTGAGCAAGTGTGTGTGCAATGACTTAGACTTCAGTTGTACTTTATTTAAGCTCCATACGTTGTCTTCAGAGGAGGGCTATTCCTTTCTATATTTATCCTTTCTATAGCTCAGTCTTGTGGCAGATGAAGTTCTGCCAGAGGTCTGTTTCAGAGCAGGCATGAAACTTCTCTGCCACTTCTCTAACAGGGCTTCCGCTGAGCTGCCGCGCCTGAGTGCCATACCACTGGCTGTGTATCTTGTCATATCCTGTGTGAACATCCTTTAGTCACCCATGATACTTTTCACCCCCCAGCCCCAATATAAGGTGTATTTTACAAATGGTTTTAAATAGCCTTTTGCATCAATTTGGTGATGTGATGTAGGCAATGATGTCTTACAGCAGGCAAGGAAGCTAGAAGTGTCTTCATATAGCTATTTAGATCTTCAATAGGGTAAAGCAAGTATTTCTATTGTGACCGATTTATAATAGAGCAAAAATAAATTCTTTTTCTTGACTTTACCAAATATGCACTGATATGATCTTTCTTTAAGCAGCGTGCAGAAGCTCTGCAGTTAAAACAGTGTCAGCCGTGCTGCTGAAGTTGTCAATACTGCAAAATAAGTGTAGTTTATCCTACAGAAAGTCATCATACCTATTGCAAATACACAATACTGATTACCTGTCAAAATTTCCCACTCCATCTAGATACATGAAATTCCTTAAACCATGTTTCTACACGTAATTTTAGAAGTATTTCCTTGATATTGTTACAATTCTAAATTGAATTGAATACAAGAATAATTCCAGATAGGAGTCTCAAACATAGCACTTCAATACATTACTCCTGTTGTGGGATTAGTGATGTAATGATATTCATTTATATGCATATGTATGAATCTGAACACCACTTTTTCTTCTGCACTTACGACTTAAGTATTGCATATTTGCAGCTGTTTTTCCTATTTTTAAACCATTGCATCAAGGAACTGTATATTATTGCAAAAGATGAATACTTAATGAAAAAAATTCTCAAAATACTTTCTTTGGATTTGCCTTGCCACGAACTTTGATGTTTTGAAGCCACTGACCTAGTTTTTACAGGGAGATGCTCTAAAGCAAACATTAACCAGTGTAAGGAATGCCTTTTTAGCTAAAGCTGAACTACAGCGTGAAGCTGGAGCTAATAATAATGGTATTCCTTTTCCAGCACAGTGCCTACAGGAAATAATTTTTCATTTTCCTGAGAGAGTATTATCAGAGAACACAAAGATCTTGGGAGATATCTCAGGACTTTTGCTTTTTTGTGATTTCAGAGACTGGATTTAAAAACAACCTTTACAATTATTTGATCTTTTGCAGTTAGATGTTTTAGAGATCTTTGAAGCTTGGAAGTGTAGTTCAAATGCTAACCATTACATGTAGGCAGAGGAACTGAGAAGTAAACATAAAGGTCCAGCAGGATGAAAGAGAGATTGAACAAAATGTTTTATATAGATAAAATACAAAATACTGATACTGTAGAAATGACTGAAGCCTCAGCACACAGAAAACTGCAGAAGTTGCCCTGACATCACAAATGCTACCAGGAACAATTTTACATTGTGGTTGTACCCTAAAAAATGTTCATATGCAACATTTTTTAATCCCAAGGAGAACACAAAAAAAATCAGAACAGTTTTACTGAATGATTGTAGGAAACATGTTTTTACCAGTTTTGGACTCATTTGCCTTGCCTGAATGTGAACTCGCTTCTTTATCCTCCTGCTTCAGCCACAAACTTGTTTCCAGTTCAAATTTAGGGAAACTCCATTCATACACAGAGGTATGTGGTGCTAGTGAAGGAGCAGAATTTGATTTTCAGAACCTTTGATATGGATAAAGATGTCCATGAAGTACAAAAGATCCTCTGAAGGAATCCCAGTTTGAATTTTTTAGGCCCTTTTCAGAATGGGACTATTATTTAAAAATAGCAATGAACTTTCAATCAGTTTTGATTCTTCATATTAATAGGCACAGTATACTAAATAATGTTTTACTAATAACTGTTGCTGCAGTGGTTGCTGGGGATAGTGATTAAGCAAAGCATTTATGTACATACTTAGTTTTAAGCCCTGTGAGTTCTCTCTTTTATGTACCAGAGTACATGTGCTGGCATGGAGACACTCATTGTGGTCACTTGCGCATTTTCAGGTCGGAGAGGACTCCCGTCATTCAGGACCACCAGTTTTGCCAAGGCCATCGAGCACGTTTAATACAGTCAGCAGAGCTCAGTACCAGGATGTGGTTCCAGTGGGTATGTCAGCATACGGCCTCTTTTCAGAGAAGTTCTCCATGACGCACCATGAGTGTGTCCTGTCAGTGTGCACTGCTGGGTTTTCCATTTGGTTGGGGTGGGTGGAAGTTATCATTTGTTAGGATTACTTCTGTCCATCAGCATTTCCCAGTTGTTCAGCTGCAACCTGCAGGAATAATACTGAAAAGTGTCTGTGCAGAACCAAATAACTGATGTAAAACTTCTACCGTCCTAACTTACTCTAAGCGGTGACAGGAAGAGTTGAAGCCAGTGAGCCAAGTTGTGTCCTAATTGGACTCCCATGTATTCCCAGTGATTTTTGTACAACTTCTGGGCATCTGTTTTGGCAGGATTCCAGAAAGTGTTAATCAGCTTGGAATTAGTCATTAGCTTAACTTCTGTTCTCCGTTGCATACACACAAAGTTACTGACTTCTGTGCCACCAGGAACAGAATTTAGCTTATTGAATCTAACAGCTGTCACATTGTGCTAAATCAAGATAAATTAATCCGATTGACTATAACTGGCTCTTTGTACTGTGGCATGTTTACTTGAAAATCTCTGCTCATTTAAATCCTTCCCCTTCCCATGGACATGGTGTGCATACACTGCAGGCTCAGCAATTAGTGAGGATTTGATATGGGTGTTTCCAGTGACTGTTTAATATTTGAGAATGGATTTCAGTGCAGTGAAAACCAAGGTCCCTGCAATTTTATTCTAGCAATGAATATTCTAGTTCGACCTTAGCTAAGCGTGCGAGTGATAAAATATAATAGAAATTGCTAACAAAACTAAAGCTGTTAACAGTGGGAAGGACTTGCCACAATCAGATTTGGTTCATAATCAAGAAGTGTGTTCCCTAAATGATAGTAGAATCGGTAGCCTTACATGAAAAAGTATTAACAAAATACTGCTAAACTTAACCGCGAAGGTGAAGTCTGCTGTCATTATTGTTGAAAACTCAGAAGGAACGCAGTCCTGTCTTTTAGTATCTCCTTGTTTCAGCATCATATTTTTGTTGATGTTTTCAGCTTACAATGACAAGATTGTTGCGTTTTTGCGGCAGCCCAATATCTTTGAAATTCTACAAGAGCGTCAACCAGATCTTACCAGGAATCATTCACTCAGGTAATAAAATTAGTGAAGTCTGCTATTCCCATTTCAATACAAAATGCTAATTAGAATTAGTTCCTTTCATTAAAATTAGCAGTGGAACGTAGAAGATTGTAGACTTTTGGCCTATTCAAACATATTCATAAAGCTGTGGGAATTAGTTCTTTACTGTATTTCTGTGTAACTCCCTGAAATAAGGTTTACGAGAAGAGAGGTAATGTGTTATTACCAAATAAAGGTATCTACAATAAAGTGTTTGGAACAACTGACATAAGAGAGTTGCTGATGTCTTCAAAATGTGCCAAGACAGCTGGATGGCACGGCGTATGTGCCCATTCAGTTGAGTATGTGTACAGCTGGGACTGCGATGCAGAATGGCATTTGGGTTTGTCCTTATCTTCTCAATGTGCATTTACAGAAAGGTTGTCCTGACCTAATGATCCTGGAGGTAATCTTACATCAATCAGAATTTTTAGTGTTTCTCCAAAATTTAAAAAATGGGTATCTACAGGTTTTTGTGTAGTCCAACAAGATCTGATGAAGGATGATCTTTGATTGTTATGTGGTTGTTATAACTCCCTCATATGGTTAGACTAGGAATGATAAAAAGTGAAATTCAGAAAGTGGCAAGATCCCTCTTAAAGTGTATCCCGCCCAAAGACACTTTAGTTCATGTACTTGGGTGTAAAAGATGGAATAACTAACAACGTGGATATTAGTGACTAGGGCTCAAATGACTATTTATTCTTCCTTGCACACTAAATTTAAAAAATGCTGGTTTGATGGTTGCAGTCTGTCCTGTGCAGAGAGCTGCCAATGCAGCACTCTGTGTTCCAGATGCCTAGCCACGCTGGCTGGCACAGCAGCCAGCACCAATTTTCCCTTCCCGCCCCCTCCCCCCCTTCTCATAGTGTTATTATTGATCCCTTTTCCTCCATGTCCTGGAAGTTCCCAAAATTCAACAAGCTGCCCTGTTTTGCAGTTTCCCAAAGCATTGTGTTCTAACAAGTTTTGTGATGAGGCTTCTATGCTGAAGATGTGTTTTACCCTCTAAATAAATCCTGGCTGACAAACCTGAAATTACGTGCTAGCAAAATACGCATTCTGCAGAAAAGACAGAGAAAAGGAGGAAAATAAAAATCTACAGTTCTCAGCCTGTCAAAACAGTTCCTATGTTGCACCCGTATCACTGCAGGCAAGTTTGTCCCACCAGGCTTGGTTTGAAATGTGAGCAAATTAATCTGTTGGGAAATAGTATACAAACAATTTGTTATTATTAGTAGTTTTATTACTCCTTTTTCCTTTCCCCCGGGGTGCTTGACTTCCTTTACTCTGATAGCAATCATTTTCTTCATGTGTTTTGTGTTTTTTGATAATTTAGAGTTCAGACTGTTCAAAAGACTTGTGGTATTATCGCATTCTGCTTCTTGTAGAACCTTGCTTCCTGATTACAGAATCATAATTTGCCACAAGCTGAGGCCTTCTCAAGAAAAAATAGTTTTCAGATTAAAAATGGAAGGTCAAAGGATAAAATATACTTGTTTTTGTAACTCCTCATTTACTTGAGACTGTATATCCTTCTGTATACTTACTTTATAAATAGACTGAAGATCTATGTCTAACTTACCTGCTTTAGCAGAATGATTGAGGATTTTAATGAACATAGTTTTATTTTACATTAAGTAGGATTGGTCAGAGAAACCAGTTAAGCCAAATGGTTCCATTCTGGTCTTAGTCTTTGAAGTTGGTATATTTGATTAAGGTAAAGAATTGCATTATATCTCTCCTATATTCTTTTAGAGCTGATGCTTTAGTAACAGTCCTTATATTTTTATAAAGATCTCAGTTTCATTTTTCCTAGTTAGTCTTTTAAGATCCTGATTTAGCAAGTTATTGGAATCCATGTCTATTTGACACATTGTGAGACTAAGCGACTCCAATGACATTGCTGTAACGATGAGTTAAGACCTAAGTGAAATCCCACACTATGAATTCTTTGTGTCTTTTTTTTTTTTAGTGGAGTGATCAGTACAACTGTCTGTAGTCTATTTCTTTGAGGACCTCAGTGCAATTAAAGTAGAATGATGAAGATATTAAATATTATTATTACTGCTAAAATTATTACAGAGGTGAGGAGGAAAATCAGTATTTGGCCAGTGGAAGAGGACAGAGATAATCTGAAAAGATCTCTAACATTTTCTGTCTAAAATAATTTCTCATTCCTAAAAAGAACGAAGAGATGTGATAAGAAGTTGAGGGTCTATTAAAATCTACAATGAAAGTATACTACAGGTAGGAAATTGTTGTTCAGAGGTTTTATGGTGGAGTGAGAACATTGTATTTATCATACTACTATTAAGCATGTAGCCAGGATCAAATCTCATTGCAAGCCACCACAGATAAAACTGAGAGGCTGTTAAATAATGTAAAAGGCTTCAGGCAAAGGCACATATTACACATTAAACATAATTTGTTTCTTAACAGAAGGTAAAAGGCATATATTTAAAAAACTATTATTGAAATCAGAACTCTCATTGGTAACCCCAAGAAATCATGGATTGCATTCATTTGGAGGGCTGCATACGTTAGTTAACCCAGAAAACGTCCTTCTAAATGCCAGCTAAATGCTAAGATGTATTTTGTAATCCACCATTTATTTCCTCAAACCTTGCCATTTAGGTACTGATGTAAGTTGGAGTAGGCTCTGGAAGTGTCCAGACGTCCCTGCCCTGGGCACTCCAGGGCTGTGCTCGCAGGTGGGCAGCGCATACTGGCTTTGGCTCAGCGCTGTGCTGGTGGAACTGCGGGGCTTCCAGGCTAAACTCAAGTCTTGACTGGTCAACACTGTGGTTGCAACAAAGCGGGTGCTTGACTTTCAGTACCTCTCTTCGTAGACAAACACTGAATTACTGTGGCTACAGCCACAGCTGCCACCCTGGCAAGCAGGGACTGGGGGGCTCTGGGCACAGCCTGGCTGTGCCCCTTTTTCACCCTTGAATATGCTGTAAACGTAGCACAAGTTACCAGGGAAGGTATGATAGGTCCACTGTTCGAGAAGGTCTTTATGCACCGTGATTTTAGAGACAGATGTCAAGAAATTTGGTTTGATCCTTTTGTTGAAACTGCTGTGCATGAAATGATGTGTTCCAGAAATTAATACTGCAGCTTAATCTGTGTGCAGCTGCCAGCAGCAGCAGCCTTGTTATGCTGTCGATTGCACGGATCGTTTTTGACCTTCTTGTCACTGTTGGTAATAGGACAGTGCGGTAGATGGACCTCTGAGCTGAGCCAGTGCTCCTGTTCTTATGTGGAGTTCTTTACTTTTCTGTTTGTTTGGGGTTTTTCTCCTTTGGAACTGGGACAGTTTTTACTACACGGGTTTGGTTTTTGTTTTCTTTTCCTCCTGAAGAGTAAAGCCAAATTAGAATTTCTCTCTACTGTACCTTGTACTGATAGAGAGATAATAAGAGAGATGTACTTTCATTTCAGAATGCAGGAAAAAACTCTACAGGAAAAAAGAAAAGGAATCAGTCAAGGAATTATATTCAATATAGATCCTAAAAATCTGTGTGTTACTATGCTCAGAGTTTAGGATGTGTAGATTCCACAATAGTGACCGAACTGGGTCTGGGAGGAAGGGTGTGTGCTTGGGTGAGACGAAGGGGGAGAAATAGTACAAGGGTTTTTCTGGAAGATCTCTTAAATGCAGTGTGTTACGAAAACCCCACTTTTAAAATCACAACTGTGCATTGTAATGTATAGCTTGCATTTGAACAAAGATTCAAAAAAGACAGTACTTCTTTAAACAGTTCACTTTCAGAATAGTAATGTCCTCCTGCAGGGCTCAGCCTCCTACTCTGAATTCAGGGACACAGCTAGTGTGAACTTGAAGGATTGATTTTTTTTGTTTGTTTTTCTTTTTTTTTTTTTTTAACTGATTGGATGGCTGCAGGCTGTACTACCTGAAGCAGCCTGGGCATTGAAGAGATAAGGGCAACAGCAGAATCATTCCTCAGAACAAATTAGCTTTTTGGTTGTAATATTTTGCTGCTCACATGGACATGGTGTGGCAGGGAAAAAAATGGTTTCTGAAATACAGAAGCATAACCCAGAGGTTTTTATGATATACCCTATACTTTTTCTTGTTGCTGTGGTGTACATTGGTGCCTTATTTGCAAAAGATCTTCTGCTTACACAGGGAGAAGATCCAGTTCATCCGGACGGAGGGAACACCTGGGTTGGTGCGTTTATCCAGTGATGCAGACCTTGTCATGTTACTCAGGTAGGCACTGCTGCTTTCGATGCATGTATGGAATATGCTGCGGCAGCTGCTGAGGAGCCGTTCAGTGAGTAGTGTGTGCTGGTTTAGTGACCTATCATTTCCCCTTCAGTACTTGGAATTGCAGCTGGGAGAGCTACAAGTCAAGGGTCAGATTTTTTATTTTCTTCATGTTCAGTTTCTAGATGGTAGTTGCTAGCTTGGAGGTCATGTTTTTTCATAACAGTGATGGAGCGTCATATTCTGTCTGAGGAAAGGCAAGTGCAAGAGCACTGTGCTTGCGATTTATATGGCTTTGTCCAGACCACCTTTTATTGTCCTGTTGCGTCCAGCTCTGACATTTAGGTAGGTGGTACAGTTTAGACCTCTTTGCAAGAATGTACCTTCTGCTGCTTCGAGAATGCATCTGTTTAGTTCTGTGGTTTTGGAAATCCATATCTGTGAACGTTCATACTTGAGATATATTTTTATTACCTAATGTCCTGCTGCCTCTTCACTATGCTGCCAAGCATTGTCCTCGTTAATAAAGGAAATATTGTTACAGAGTTCAAGAAATGGGAAGCTGCTTCTTTAATATTTTTCATTGAAGCAATTAACTCAAAAAATCAGGCTTTTTTTTTTTTGCTAGAATTAAATCCTTGTTTCTTCAGTGTGTTCTCATCCATTGTAAAAGTGCATCAAGAAATTCACGAGTGTATTTAAAATTGAATCTAGTGAAATAGGATTGGCATTAGTAATAGTATTTTGAGGTCAGGTTGCATAATGATAATCCTTTCCGGTCTCTAAATCTCTGAATTAATTACAGCTATAAAAATCTCATTTTAAAGCCATGCTGAAGTTTTTTTAAAATGAGAATATAGTTTCTCAAAAAAAACTTTTAAGATTTTTGTTTTGATATATAACGCATGGAGATGACATAGGTTTTATACAGAAAAATCAGGCTTCAGATATTTGTTTTTAAATAAAGACTGCATGAATGATTTTATCATTGCTCGTTGACTGGGTTTTATTCCTTCTAGTGTTCTGTTAACAGCAAAGACTGCAAATAATTGTTACAGTGGAAATAAAGCAAATTCAAAATTTCGACTGCATTCTTTCCTTTGTGGAAAAGCAATAATCAGTATAATTAATTTTTAGGAGAAAAGCAGTAGCCAGTGCTTCCCTAGACTAACTTTATCATATTCTTTAGATTTTATTTCTCTTAATCTACTTTTTTCCTCCCAAAATATCTAACTGAAGAGCTTTGCTTGAGGATTTTCTTCCTATTTTATTAATAATCTAATAGTAGCATTGCCCCGAGGACATATTATTGATAAAATGTTATCTATGCATCCATTAGTTTCTTAAACTGTTGGATGTTATACCTCAAGACTGAACTGAGTTATTATGAGCTTATTGTGAGTAAATACTGCTGTAAAATCGAAGGTGGGCTAAATTAAAATAGTGGTGTACTGAAATGATGAAATTTCTTTTCTTACCCTTATTTAGTCTCGGTGGATTTTTACTTTTAACAGTATCTTCCAGCAGGGTGTCATCATGACCCTTCTCTATGAAACCCTGAAAAAACTGCACTCTAATCATGATGGCTCAATCTTCCTGGGGCTCAGGACACCTGGGTTCTATGTCTAGGTTGGCTGGTTGGATGACCTTGGGGAAGACTGTACCCATTTCCATGCCTCTGTTTTTTCAGTTGGGGGGATTGATACAATTTTCCTGTAAAGGACTCTTGAGATCTAGTAATAACTGGGTGGAATCACTATTTCTGATGCCTTTATTGCTTGGGAACACTGCACATTTTTTCACATGCTTCATTAAATATTAAGTTGCAACTAACTAAAACCAGACAAACTAACCCGTATGTGTTTAGGGACTGAAGGAGGTACAGTGCATCACATTTTTAAAAATACTCTAAGAATGGTATTGTATTATGCTTCAAGTGTTAAGAAGAAAATATTTTTCAGTTTCTTCTTCTAAACATCTTATTTGGTGTGAAACACAAATCATTATTTTAGCTCTTAATTTAATCCAAGATTGAAATAGTGTTTTATATTTTATCACATTTTCAGCATCAAAATGTAACGTGGAGGAAAACAACACATGCTCATGAATGTAAAAAGAACTGCCAGAAAACACCCATTCCAAAAGAAAAATCTCATGCAAAAAATTTTTTTGGGTATTTGTTCGGTGAACAAACTTAGTAAGAAACATCTTTTATTTGAACATTGCTTTCATTGGTTGAGCTCTATAGTAAAAGATTGGCTTGTGATTCTTTCTGTAGCTCAATTTTTGAAAATAAATTTTACATATTATCTGAACAGTTTATTCTTATCTGTGTTGTGTTTAACATCCAACATAGGCTTTGATATCAGATCCATTCTGACATTAGCTATCGTCTCTTTTTGGATTTGCTTGTGTCAATTTTGGGAAAAGACTGAAATTTTAGTATATATTCAGACTCTACGTACACAGATGCAGTGATTAGGCTGCAAAATGTTTATTGTTTTTCTCTTAAAAGTTGTGTGGCAATAATAGATGAGGCATGAAATAACTCAACCTGAACAGACTAGATGTGATACTTGTTTCAGCAACAGTGTTAGCATTAAAGATAAAATAAAGAAATAACTTATGCCAACAAGCTTGCTATTCAGTACACTCAACAAGTTCAGATGTGATTCTTAATCCTGGAGGCTTAGAACATTTGTCTCTGTTCCTGATCTTTGTGCTATGTTGCAGATCTTTTTCCAGGAAAGTGTGACTAAGGTTATTGACCCCTTTGTAATGACAACACAAGTTAAATCAAAAAAAGGGGGGGGGCGGGCAAATTTTAAAGGTGGTTTAGCTATATTTTAACCTTGAAAACAAATACCACATTATGTATGTCCCACAAAGGTAGTAATTACTGCTTTCCAGTACTTTCAAGATCTGATTGAGGGAATGGCAATAAAAAATTTAGTAGCACTCTAAGTGTGCATAGTGGAAATAGGCAAGCAACTACCAAAGAAAGCAGGTTAGTAACTAGAGATTTATTTCTAGAAAGTGAAAAATGCCATTTATTCAAATAAACATGTTATTTCTTATTTGCTCCTTTTTACCAGCTTGTTTGAGGAAGAGATAATGTCATATGTGCCGCCACATGCCTTACTTCATCCTAGTTATTGCCAGTCCCCGAGAGGCTCACCGGTGTCTTCACCTCAGAACTCTCCAGGTAAGTTGCTCAGGCACAGCTTCTGCAAGGGCTGTACGAAACCATTTCTCATACCTGGTAAGGACCAGTTCCAGATCAGTAAAGTCAGTAGCACACTCCTGCTGCCTTCCCAGAAGTCAGAGAAGAGAAACAATAGAAAAATTGTTTGACTGTAATTTTTTGTTTGCTTTCCAAATTGAAATTCACAGCAGCCTAAAGCCAAGAACCTTTGGAATTTGGAAATTATAACCCATTCCCCTTTGCAGTTCCCAGCTTTTAGATGGGTAAAGTTACATGAGCTGAAGCACCTTCTGAGTGGTCAGTGAGCTTGTCACTGCAGTACTTTCATTATGATGGTATCTGTAAGATACTGCAGTAGAGCCGGTCCCATAATTTAGTTTACATTATGCTGCATGTAATGACTTTCCACCTTTCTGAAGCTCCAAGTTCTGTTGCTTCAGCAACGACAAAGATTTAGTCCTATTTTTGAGCAAAGTCAACCAGTGATTGCATTTGACTGTCAAACTTGAACCTTTGCCTTGGGCTCACAAGATGTTTTGCTAGTAGAAAAGACTGGTGTATTACAACTTCAGAGGTTGTGATTTTGTTCTGACTTGTAAAACATGCAAACTTGTTTTTCACTGATGTGAAACAACAAAGTGACTGCTCGTGCCAGGATCCTGATGCCTAGATAATTAAAAATATGAGATCTAATAATTGTACATTAAAATGCCAGTGTTAGTGGGGCTGTGGGGCAATGAGTGACAATTTTATGTAAAGCTAGATTGTTGTCCCTTAACATGAGTTCAAAAGATAGCATATTGCAGCTGTCTGGAAATACACATGTCAGAGTGGAATGAAATTGATATTTCACATACTAACTAACTTGTGGATCAGAACTAAATTATTTCAAATATGACAAGTTCGATTTGACCTCTGAAGGCTAAGTACAGCTGTTTGAAGCTTATAGATGTCACTGTTCTTAGTTTTCTCAAGAAGATAATAGGTAAGTAAAATAAAATCACTGCAGTAAATCAGAAGTGGCTTAAGGGGATTTCTACAAATTTCAGAACGAAAGTATAGATAAATAGAGAACTTTTGGGATGTAAGCAACTCTAGGTAGTTCCAGATAACAAAATTTTACCAGAAAAAGTACTGTGATTTTTATGGGCATTTCCCAGTCCACAATCATAAAAAGCTTTACCTTTTCAAGAAACCAGATTAAAACCATTCATAAACATGTCCTGAGTGGTAGCTTTTCCTTCTACTGGACATAGGACCTCTGTAGGACCTTTTGGAAGAAACTATCTGAAGACCTTAATGATCTTATGGTATTCTGAAAAGCAGCAAAATACAATATTCACATGTATTGGTATTTTGGATACATATATGGTTTAGATATAACTGTTTCCCTTTGTTGAAAAGAAAGGAAGAATGAAATCTTCATGTATGCATCTTATTTCCAACTGCAAACCTGGCAGTTTTTTATGAGTAAAAACAGTTTTGGCTTTCAGAGTTATAATTTCTTCATTACTAGTACATGCACCAAAGCATGCTGGGCAGAGCTTCACTCCAACAAAGTAATTTAAAAATGCATTCAATCTTTAACATGTGATATTCTCATCTATGCCTCAAAGAAGTAGCACAGAGTAAAGGATGAACAGTGACGGTTTTAGTCCCGTTCTCCTTAAAATTGTAATGTGTATTCTATTTCATAGAAAATTATAGAGAGACCATTGCATCTCCCTGTCAGTCTGCAAGTATGCATGTTTGTGCTGGTGTACAAATGACTTTTTTGATGAGAAATTGTAAATAGCCCATCATTTCTATGGAGGCTCTGTGTTTTTTCGTCAGCTAAACTGGCTGTGCTGCACTGCATGAGGTTGCGTGTTAATGATCCATTGTTCAGATCAGTCACAATTGGTTGTACTTTCTCTTTTGGGAAAGATGAATAGTCATGAAGCTACTCTTTATATCTGCTTTAGAATATAACCTCTTTGAAAATCAAATATGATTATCACATCACTGGCATTTTTTAGCTCTTCCATTAACATCTTTTGTTCCCAAGGCGGAAGTAATCACTATAATTGCCCAGGAATTTCTTGGCATATGCATCTGATTTGCAATGAGGACTTGTCATGTGCTGACAGAATAATACACTGCTGATTTCTGAACCATGAAGTAATGTGTTACCAGATTTATGTTCTGCGGTATCTCTCGGCAAAAACTTCCTTCAGGGGTTAAGATTAAAGTATGCTTTTGTTGTGTTTTTTTGGTGACTACATTTTTGTGCCTACTTTGACCCAAAGCGAAATAAACAAAGCGGGAGGAAAAGGCCAATAATTAAAAGGCTGTTTACAGTTTCAAGTTTCTGTAAGTTTTCTAGAGAATTCAGCTGACCGTACCGTTAGAAGCCCTTGGTGCTCTCAGTGAAAGAGCATAACCACTATAGATTAATCAATGACCATGATTTGTTTTTCATAGGGGTCCTGCATGTTCTCATTGGAGCTCTGAGGATTCCCTGACACTTTCTATTCCTCCCAAACATCACACTCAGCCTAGAACAAGTGGCAAGTGTCTTTCTGGTCAGACAGGTCTTTTAAAGACCTGTAAATGGCATTCAGTGTTAATACTGATCTCGCTTGTTCTCTCTCTGATCTCTGCAGAGAGATCAACTCTGCAGCTTCTTCCAGTAGCCACTTCCGCAGGATGTGCTCGTCGCCTTTTCGTCAGACCCATATGCTCTGTGGCTAAGCAAGCTGCTCTCTTTTGCCTCGGTCTCTGCCCACAGGCTGAACAGATACACGTTCTCTCTCTTTTGTAACCTGAAATGTTACGTTCCCATACCTTCACCCATAGTACCAATAAATGTTTCTGTATTGGCTTAGTTTCATACAGGGAGCCAAAAGAAAACTCACATAAGGAACTGACTGTCACTTAAAAGACAGAAGTCTACGTATACATGCTTCTAAACTGTTCATTTGTATTTCCAGTGCATTATGGGCCTGTTAGATGACCACTAGTTGCAGATAAGTAGTTGGCAACCTATGTATACTGTAGGGCATGAGAAATTTTAAATGTCCTCTGAGTTTTTTGAGGGGCATGTCTACACAGCCATGCAGGGGAGGAATTTAATGTTATAAAAACTAGGGGTGAGAAGATGAACGTAAAAGGGCTAGGATTAACTGCTTCTTTGGCACACTGTCTTGCCATCAAATCAATTGAAGTAATTTATCCAGGGAGGTGGTGGAAGTTCTAATGGTTGTAATATTCAGAATAGATCAAACTAAACCCCTAATTTGTATATACTAGACTTGTACATGCAGATGTGGGGGTATGCCATTTTTTTGGCATACAGATCTCATCTCTCCCTGCTTTTAAGAAATTGACCCTCAAAAACAGCTTTTCAAAAATAAATTCACTGAGATGACCATCATGTATGTTCCTGCAGTCACACGTGAAAAGTTCCACAAACTTAAATTTGGTAGTCTTTCCATTCTTCAAATATTTTTCTTCCTTGTACTTCCTCAAGGAAAAACTTCTACTAGGGAATTTGCAAAAGTCTTCCTTCTTCAGCTTGATGTATTCAACAGGGGCACCAGCAGAGTACAGTCTGTTTATGCTTCATTTCTGAGTTTTTGTTTTTCCTGATAATATTAAAGCCAGAACATAGCAGAGCATTTATTGCATGAGCTATTTTAAAGGTTAAACATAAAGTGTACTTGACAAACAAACGTTAAGTCTTTCCAGTTGATTGTGCTGTTTTTTTAATCCATCTTTTGCATTGACCTGGATTTGCTCTTTTAAGACTTACTTTAGAAAGATGATACTATTGGAAATGAGCAACCAAAAAGTCTTGGATGCAGAGCAGATTTGAAGATATGCAGCTTTTACTCTTTATAAAGGTGACTAAACCAAACACATACCATGCTCTTAAGGAGTCTTTTCAGTAGAGGATGGGACATTAATCAGTTCATGTCACTACAGCTCATTCTTTGCTTATTGCTTCCTTCAGGTACTCAGCGTGCCAATGCCCGAGCTCCAGCTCCTTACAAAAGAGATTTTGAAGCCAAGCTGAGGAACTTTTACAGGAAGTTGGAGACTAAAGGATATGGACAAGGCCCAGGGAAGTTGAAGTATGTTGAAGAATCTCATGAAACTGGATTTGTTTCTCAGGCAGCTTGCCTTGCCTTGCATGTCTACAAACTTCTTCCCATTAGAAGGAATGCAGATGTTATGGTTACCCTTGCACTTCTGGAAATATAAAGCCTGTCATAAAAGACTTAGTGCCAGCATGTGATTCATAGCAGAGGATACAGCAAGTTCTGAGCGCTTCTTTTCTATGTTTCCTCCAACTATATTTTCATACAAATAATATTACCAATACAGTGCCAAAAAGCACTTTGGGAAGAGGCATGCAGAACAGGAGGCATCTGAATTCTTCCATTGTAGCAATTGCTATGATATAAACAGTTACATTTCCTCATGTGTTTTTCCACTGAAAAAACTAGATAGGCTTATCTTTTGTACATCATTGCCTGTATTGATATCACAGTCCTCCTTAGTAAAGAGGACTCATAAAATTAAATGTTATTAAATTCTAAGGATCACCTTAAAAATCTGCTAATATTTTTACTTTAGCACTCTGAATGCTAGAGTGCTTGGAGTGAAGTCCTCCTTCATTTATTTGGTAATTGTGTGATTACATATGGTTATATTAAGGATCATAAGATACTTTCATAATTTGGTAAATTACCAAGTCTTGTGCCAGCTATCAAACTCTGAGTTTGATACTCTCATAGTAGCCATGACGGACTAGAACTTTTTTTAAGCACTTCTTCTATTAGAGTAGGGGGGTAGGTTTTTTGTTTGGGGTTGTTTTTTTTTTTTCCTTAATTCCCCCCAGCCAGTCACTTCTCACATTTTGCAGGAATTTGTGCAGAGCTCAGACTTCATTTTTGTGAGCTTGTTAAAAGTCTTCCACAACTGAAATGGTATTGTTTAGACAGTCTTAAAAGGCAGGGGTTGGACGTTGTCTGCCTATAATGTAATGAAATCATAAACACTTAAGGTTTAATCTATGAAAGTTTTGTCATGAATGCTTGCGCAAATAGCTGGTAGAAGAGGATGGCATTTGCTACTTGTAAGATCCATTACATTTCTTGCACCCTTTTTTCCTGACCTATTTGTCATCACACTGTGCATTTTTAAGCAGAACAACAGCTTGATTTTGAACAGAAGTCTTCTCTGGGTTCCTTTCCCAGGCACACTCTGACCTACTCTTTTTACCCCTTTTTTTTTTTTTCCCAAACCAGGACCCCAGCACAACTTGCATACTGCCTGGGTCCTCTTGTTGCCCAGGTACCTTTCCAGTTCCTGGCCTCTCCGCTCGTGTGTCCTCTGCAGGATAGCACAGTGCAATCACTAACTGATCGCTGCACAAGTAGTAAGGCCAGGAAGGGCTTTGCAAGAGGCTGTGTGGAGGGGTAAGCTGCCTCTCTGCAGGCAGTAGCAGCTCCCAGCTTCAGTCTGGCTGACTGATCAAACGCACACATAAGGCAGTATTTGAATATAGAGCAAGCTAAGTTTCAGGAAACTAATTAAACACAGTTTTTTGGCAGAAGATAAAATGTTTAAGTAGGGAGGATTCTTTCACCTCTTATTTTAGATCTTTATGACACTTCCTCACTTTCACGATTTTTCTTTTAGAAGGTACATTGTGTTTTCACATGTGATGCTTCAGTCTGGTTTTGGACAAACAATTGCCATTCCTTCTAGACTTTTTGTCCTGTCACACTTAGACTGGGGATAATGTAGGGATGTGTGATTCTGGAGTTACCACTCAGTGACTTTCCCACAGTTTTATCTTCTTCCTTGTTAAGAGATTGATTTTTACATCTAAGATAAAAGGTTAGATTCTTGCTTACAGTAAGACTGATTTAGAGGCTCAGCCCTACAAAAGGATTTTAAACTTAATGAAAATGCCCACTTCAGGACCTTTCCCATTGAAGCCTTTAATTTAAGGAAGAACCAGGGTAGAAAAAATAAAACTACGCTTCTTTGTACGAGAGACATTTTATTGAAATCTAAAGTCGATCCTTGAGGGAGATAGACTAACAGAGAGAAGCTGCCTGATCTGGATCAAATTATCCAGCAGAAACATGTATCTCTATGAAGTCACCCTGTTAACCTTGCAGTGTAAATAGGTGTTTCCAACTGTGGTTCATGTTCACAAATTGCTGTTTCAAAATTATTTTGCTCTTCAGATTAATCATCAGGAGAGATCACTTGCTAGAAGATGCCTTTAACCAGATCATGGGCTACTCAAGAAAAGACCTGCAGAGAAATAAACTCTATGTCACGTTTGTTGGGGAAGAAGGGTGAGTAGAACAGGGAAGTAAATGTGATCTCAAAACTCAGTGTCTTGCAGCTGCTGTTTCACCAAACTTCTTGTGGTCTAGAGTGAAATGAGGAAGGATTAGAGTCAGGAAATGCCACATACATAAGCCTAGAACATACAGCTGTTCAAGATGACTTTTTAGGCATTGTGAAATGTAACATATCCTGCCTTTGCAGAAGTAATGCATGAATTTTCACAATAGTTGGTGTGTGTTTCAGAATGTCGCTGGGAAAGCAAAGGAAAAACAAACAACTTTCTCGTGTTATTCATATTTCTTGTCTGTCAGTGCTGACATATCTCCAGTGCTTGTTAAAAGACAGCTGCCATTTGTTGGAGGGAGGGTGCTTCAAGAGTAGACGAGAGGCTCGGTCCTTAATTCGACTCTGGTCTGAGGCAATGGGAGCTGAAAGCCCTCGGTACTCTAGGAGGTGCTCACTGCCTCCTCAGGCAGGGCCTGCGTCACAAATAAAAGCGACTAGGCTGTTGCCAGTTGTCAAATAAACACAAATATTCCTGACATTTCAAAGTCACTTCAGAGATGGCTCAGTCTGTGTCTACAGGTTGCGAGACGTGCATTGCAAAGCAAGATGTGGTTAGATTTTCTTTGCAAGTGAAACTGGAGTAATGTGCTATTTGCCTCTTTCATGTCTTGATTTGGGCCCCCATTGTCAGATCTTAAAGCCTACTGCTTTAGGCACAAATATTTTTATTGATATATTTCATGAATGTATTTGTAAATACATTCAAAATTTTACTCCTTGATATTTAGGATACTGCAGCACACAGCTCTTGGAGTGTGCATTACTGCCATGCGATGTGTGAGTCTTTAAAATAGATAAGTTATAATAGAAACATCTCATACAAGATTAGATAAAATTAATCTGTCTTCGAAAACCCCTAAATCCTGTTGTTTGTTTAAAGTTCACCCTGAAGTGCTTAGTGTTAATAAGGACTCACTGAAGTCTTAAAATAAAAAATGTTGACAGCTGAGAGCCAAGTGTGGACTTGTTCATATAAATAATATCACCATGTTGTCTGAGGAAAAACTCAGAACTGGAATGACAAGGCTGGTGCAGGATGAGATTACATTATATTGACAGAGCAGGGTGGGGATGCAGGAACGAGGCCTGTCTTACACAGCCCTACCAGCCTTTACTTTCACAGCTACAACCTCGACTCAGATTTAAAAATGAAGGGGAAAATTTTAAAATCATACGTGAGAGAGAGATTGATCCAGATAGACTGTCTCCTTTCATCAGATGTCAGGCTTTTGCATTTCATCACTCAGTACAGCAAGATGAAGAGTGACCTGGAAATGGGGCTCACACATCCTGTTCCCATTACATGCAGCTTTATACAAGACTCTCTTCTTAATGGAAAAGAATGAGTTAATTAAGAGCAAAGTCAAATTAAAATGATGTCAATTCTCTATTTACAAATCTGTGTTTTGAATGAAGAAAGGATGTGTGCAGGCAGTATTGTTTCATCAGAGGTGGTGCAAGGATATGTATCACATCAAACTATTCATTTGGCTAGGTGTAGAAAGACAGGTCAGGATGGAGGAGAGGAGGACGATGAGAAGGAATACTGAAAGTTAATTGTTTCCTATTTGCTCCTCCTTTTCCTTTTTTAAGTTTTTAAGTGGGAGTTTGCTCTTGCATTTTTTTTCCTCTCGGTAAAGAGGTGTAAGTCTTAAAGTAATGGGTAGTGAAATCCTCACAAAGTAAAACATTTTAGTAACTATTGATTTATTAGTGTATAAATTAGTAAGTGGGGCAACTCAGACATCGTTACTGCTGTTTATATGATTTTTATCATAAGTCTCATAATGTTTGGTGTCTTCCTTGAACCTTCAATTTCTACAGTCATGCAATTGTGATGCTAGTTTAATGTTTTTACATTCATACTTCATGTGGCGATAAATGAAGAAAATTTTGATACAAAGAATATGGTTCCTTGAAGTTATTTTCCCTAAGTTCTATTAACTGTTAGCAGAAGCTGCTTTGCATTTATGAGTGGTAAATCTGAAGTATTAATGGTGCTTCCTAGGAGACATGAGTCATGTTGCCAACAACATACTACTCTAGTCCTGAATACCCAAATGCCCCACAGTTGCAGCTGTTGTGTGGTTGCATACCTCTTGTGTGAAGTTTTCTCACCCTTGTGCCAAGCCTTTAATTGTGGGATAAATCTGACTGGCAGTGCAGGACTCTCATGATTGATTTATTTAACATGACTCACAGTAACTGCATACAAAAGGAGCTGTATGAAATGGCTGGTAGTCAAGCACACAGGTTCTATTCAGTCTTAAGATTTCATAGTGAGTCTGATTATCCCAGAAGTTTGCAAGAGTCTTCCAGATGACCCTTTACTTGATCCTGGTATTTGTGCCAAGATTAAGATCCAACAGTTGTCCATGATATCAAACCATTTTGGTTTTTTTTCTGCAATTTGAGGATGGAATCTGCCCTTCTTGCCAGGGTAAGGATCTGTTTCAGTACTTCACTTCTGAAGCTTAACAGAAGCGAAGTGCTTCCAAATGACTGAAGGGAAAATGTTTTTTATTCAACAGAGGAAAGAGGCTTTCTCCTGGTACCTAGCTTTTACTTTCCTGACAACTTCATCCTCAAAAACAACTCTCATCTGTGTTTGTCTTCTGTAAAAGTTTGTGAGCCAAAACATTAGTAGCAAAAGTCCTATGTGAAAGCTGACCTTCTCTGTGATACTTCTGTCTGTGCATTGTCTTAAGTACTAAAGCAAGACCTTCTTAAAAGTCAAGTATGAAATCTTCAATCTATAGAAGATATATCTTTATATCTATTTGTTAGGATTATAATAATCTTTGTTCCGCACAGGAAAATCCTGAGTTTTCTGTTTTCCAGCTCTACCAGAGCATTAACTTCATACTTAACTCATTTCACTGGTGACCTGCAGCATAATGTCAAAATTCAGTCTCAGTGCTTTGTCAGCAATGAGTTTGTTTATGATTCAGGAAGAAGGGGTTATTTAGATTCCTTGTTCATTAGTACTGGAATCTTAAAATAGCAAAAAAAAACCAAAGGAAGTGCACTCTCCAAAAGACATTTAAATGCACTCAAGTTTGGAAGACATACAAGAAAATTTAGACCAAGAAAGATAAATCACTGAAGTAATCTCAGATCATACTGCTAGGGAAAACAGAAATATTATCCTTCAAATTGTCCTATTGTTGCAAGTCTGCAAAGACAAAATATGACCATTGTTCGTTTTCATTCTTAATTTGTCAGATGCAGATAGGTCTAATGTTGGCTCTTTTCATGTTTCCTCCTCCCCCCCGCCCCCAATTATTTGGTAATATTCCTGTGGCAAAGAGGCCGTTACAGCTGGAGCCAAAATTTTTGATGAGAGCAGCCCACATAGAGCACTTCATTCCAGTCCTCCAAGCCATTCCATTTCAGAATAGCCCCGCAAGGGCTTCACATACCTTGGCATTAAGCAATCTGCAGGATAAGGGTTCTGGTTAAAATCTTAGGAAATTTTAATTAAAATATAGTGTAAGGAATGTAGATTCAAAAGAGCGTTTCTTTGCACACAATGAACACTTTATAGTAATGTCAAGTTTCTCTTTAAAGGTTGGACTACAGTGGACCTTCAAGAGAGTTTTTTTTCCTGGTGTCTAGAGAGCTCTTCAATCCATATTATGGTTTGTTTGAATATTCAGCCAATGATACCTATACAGTACAAATAAGTCCCATGTCTGCTTTTGTAGACAATCACCATGAGTGGTAAGAATTATTTTTCTTTTTGTTTTTCAGATATGTTTTCTGTTGTTCCCACTTGTAGACAACTGCTCATATCTGCTCAGACATGTAACACAGAATCTGATCTTTTTAACCAGCAGCAAAATAATTGCATTTCTTTAGACTTTCCTGATTTTGTTTTCTCTTGTGGTTTTACATGTTCTTATTTCTCACAAGGTCAGCAAAACTATGATTTGGAACGTGTATCATGGGATTGTCTCACAACACAACTCTCTGCGTTTCTTGTACATTAGCAGTCATTTCATGAAAGCAATATTAGCCTCTTGTGCATTAAAAAAAAATGAATGAAACATTGGCTTTTTGTCAACTAAGGAGATTAAGGGAGCTTTCAAACAGGTATTACTGTGTGTAATTTGTTTGAGTCTTCCTAAAGAGTACAGAGGTCTCCTCAGTGTTAAAAACCCAACGTACCTGTTGGAATGAAATCTATGGAGGTATCTTAACTGGGGGGGAGGGGAAGAGTGCTGACTACATAGGTCTTAAGCAAAGTCTGTACATACACACATACTTCTAAAGTAGTTATCAAGGATTTTTACATAATCCCATTTTCACAATTATAAGCCAGTTTAAATCACCCTCAGCTGATTTAAGCTATGGCATCGCCGTAAGTCTGTAAAGCTGCGCTGTGAATATTAACAGAGAATTCTGTTGTGTAGGTAGATTACAGTAATAGTGGAATGACAACTGCTCATCTGTGTAGATCAGATACGTACTGCGTTCTTATTTATTGGAAGCCAGTTATGAAGCATTAATATCAGAAAGGAATCTCATTACTAGTTTTAAAAATTAATAGAAATTTAAATGGTTGGCTGCATCCAGTTTGGTTAGTTGAAGCAACCTACCTGTTGAACTCCAGTACTGCAACAATAAATGGCATATGCTATATTGGAAAAGCAGAACAGTCTGGCAAAAAGGGGAGAAAAAACCTTACATTCTGTGCAGCTTCTGCCAACATTTTGTATTCATCCGTAGTTTCTGCAGTGCCGGACCAGAGACCCTGGAGGCGAGGGAGGCATGACCCCCTCACTTTCTGGGAGTGCTGGTGCCAGTGGCAGCACTGGTCTTGTACAGCCTCAGGGGGAATTCAGAATGTGCAACTGTGACAGACAGTTACTCATGGAAGGAGAGGGTTCTGCATGTCCCATCCTCATCTTGCAAACCCTGTGTACAGGCAGGTATAATAAAGCCCTAATGTTTCCAAGAAAAATGCTGCTGAGGGTGCATAAACAGAAAGTTTAAGAAACATTATTTTCTTTGAAAAAGAACGCTAGACTTAAATCTAGTTTCAGAGATGTGGAGGATTTTTCACAATGGATTTTTATTCCCATGGGAATATTTGCAAAGACCCTACTATTTCAAAGTTGCTGCCATCTGATCTCAAATCTGTCAAACTCCCTCCCTCCCCCCCAACCCTCCTTACCCACCCAAC
>NW_009191659.1:20904-25709 GCF_000690835.1 Fulmarus glacialis | reverse complement strand
GGAAAGAAAGAGAGAGGGGAGAGAAGGAGATCATTTAGATCCCATTGATATAGGGCTGGAGAGCACAGCGATACATAAAAATGCTTCCAGCCACTGTTTGTGAAACTATATATAGAACTCCATAATCACCAGTCAGAAGAGGGAGCAAGGAGCCATTGTAAGCAGAAAAGACAGACAGCAAGAACTGTCAGACTGGGAAAGGGTAGAAGAACCTTTGGCCTCCGAGTAGCGTGAAAACAAGTTAATCCTATATGGGGTGTGTAAAGAAAATAGACGGTGGCCTATCATTTTGGAAGATACGCTTTTATAAAGAGGCTAGTCTGGCAGGGGTTGATTGGGGTAATATGGATTTGACATTTTTGAGAAGTTGCCACTTAGGTATCTGAGGGATTTTCCACACCCTGCAGACTTGCATTTTTTCTGTGCCTTACTGAGAATGTAAGAGAAACGCAAGGAAAAAAAAAAAATACCACAATTTAGACATAGCTATCTGATTTTAAAATGTTGTTTGGAAATATATGTAAGTTTTGATGACAGAGCAGTGTACAAACCACAAAGTTTCAGTATAACGATTGTAACTCTTTCTCTTCCAGGTTCAGGTTTAGTGGTCGAATTCTTGGTCTTGCTCTGATACATCAGTATTTGCTAGATGCCTTTTTTACACGACCCTTTTATAAAGCCCTCCTCCGAATGTGAGTAGAATATTCTGTCTTTTTTTTTGTTTGGTTCCTTCCCTATGGACGATGCCATTTTGTATATCGATAAATTATGATGTTTTATTGTCAAAGAAGACAGGCCATTATTCATAATTTAATCATTTCATTTCAATCCAGGACTTTTTAAAAAAGTTTACTTGTTTCTGCTTATGGTTATTAGCCAGTTACCTAATAACTCAGGATGTTGTTTCTGATCAGTATGAAAACCTCAGGTTTTGTTTTAGCCATGTTATCAGCTTGCTTCTACAAACTCTTACGTTTGAAGTTGTACAATGAAATGCTGTGGGTTTATTCCAGATATTAATAGAGTTCTTATTCATTTGTCTTGTAATGACTCACAGGATAGGATATGAATCACTTTGTAACTTAGACTGCAAGAGCCATTCTCAGAGGTAGACTGATTGTTGGCAATCTCCATTTTGAGGAGCTTTACTTTGATACACTTTAGACTTCGTTTTCAGAACTACTACTCCTGTTCTGGTTGAAACAATGAGAGCTGCACTTGCTCAGCACATCTGGAATTTAAGAGCTAACGAACTTAAGGTGCTTCGCTTCTTGTCCTCCATTTGAAAGCTGTTTTTGAGAAGTCTGGAAGGATATTTTTTGTATAAAATATCCTACATTCTAATAGTGTGGAGTAATGCATCCATTCCTATTGCATATATATTTTAAAAGTACCTAAATGCTAACAGAACCATTTTAATAACAATGAGGACTTACCCCAGATGTGACTGCCAAATTAAATTAATTGTTTAATTTGGCGGTTCTCTAAACAGTAAAATTAAAAATGATGGGGCGGCCACCTTTGTACACAGCCTAATTCATGCAACTTCCCCATCTAAGCCCTGGACCTTTGCTTTCCTCAGAACTGATGAGCCATCCAGACTACCTCTGCGGACGGGACATTGTGCCCAATCCATCAGCTTTGATGTAGGGGCTGTTACTGCAGGATATCACTTAAACTACACTTGAGCGTCCAACTAAAAGTACAGGGCTTTCTTCTGACTTCATACGGACCCAAGAATAGAAGCAGGCAGGGAAACCTGCAGCTGAAAAACACCTTACTTAATGAATAGCCCCAGTGTCCTATTTCACAGAACAGGATTTAAGGAGTTAAGAAGTATGGCAGAAATTGCCACCACGGTATTAAATATTATTAACAGCTAACATGTTCAAAGCTTGGAGTAGTAACTGTTAAAAACAGCAAGGGCAGTTGGCTTATAGGTTGGATTTGTAAAAGAAGGACCAGGTAAGGGGAAATATGGCAAAAACTAAAAAGATATTTCTGTGGTAGGCAGGGTATCTGGACAGACCTCTTTGCACAACGACAAGATGAGAGAGCTGGTAGTGTAGTCACATAAGCAAAAAGGATAGTAGTTGCTTGTTGTAAAAACTTACATTTCTTTTATGATTTGAATTTTTTGTCTCTTCAATCTATGTATTCTCATAATTCCAAAATATTCTTCACAGGAAACATGGGACAGACTCACCATAAGCTTAAAGAGAAATGTGTCTTCAAATTAATAAATTCTGGAGTTTTGTATATTAACAAAACCGTTTTGTGTTAACTGCTAGTACTAGGCAAATGAACAGAGATTTGAAGTAGTGTCTTCTTTATTCTATTGCTTTTTCTTTTGGCTCTCATTCTCAGTCTGTTTTTCAAGACTGTCCTATCTGAGTTTAGTTACTGAGCACACGCTACTGCTGTCGTCTATATTTGTGTGTTTTCTTCTTGTTTATGTTAGACTCTGTGACCTGAGTGACCTGGAATACCTCGACGAGGAGTTTCACCAGAGTTTGCAGTGGATGAAAGACAATGATATACATGATATCCTAGATCTCACATTTACTGTAAATGAAGAAGTTTTTGGGCAGGTGTGCAAGATCCTTAATTTAATTTCCTTTGTGTATTCTACTGCTAGATAAACATTTATTTGGATAGACAAATGATTGTCATTCCATGCTGATTTGAACTTGTTTTTATAAAACTCTGGTTGATGAAAACAATGTTGAAATCTAAGGAGGAATTACTATTTGTAACCGGTCAAACATGTCTTTCTGGCTAAGAAGATTTTCTGGAGACTATCTGAAAAATCAAAATTTTGGATTGCTCTGCTGGAGGTAGTTTACCTGAATTTAATTGAAGCAGAGTTAGTATTCAAAGGTATTACACCATCTTTGTTATGATATTATTTAGAACATTACTTTAATCGCTGTAAAGATTGTTTCTTCTTCTCAGCTTATTCTTCATACTATATATGAAGATTCTTCAGACTAAATGGGATTTTAAATACGATTTTATAAAAAAAAAGATTTGTTGTATGTTTTCTTATTTCACATATTCCAGTTTGCTAAAGTCAGTCTTGGCTAGTGCTTTTGAGGAATTACTTCAACTTAAAAGTTTAAATTATTATAATTCTTTCTTTTATCTTTATAATATTGTGTTGTCACTTGGTCATTTTTTTTCTAAGATCACAGAACGGGAATTAAAGCCAGGAGGTGCCAACATCCCAGTCACTGAAAAGAACAAGAAAGAATATATAGAAAGAATGGTGAAATGGAGAATTGAGAGAGGAGTTGTACAACAGACAGAAAGTCTAGTTCGTGGTTTCTATGAGGTAAAAAACTCCAAAATGAAATCTGCTTTCTTCCTTTATCCTCCCAAAATATTTTTCTCCTCATATACATTTCCCAAATACAGAGTCCCAGAAAGCAGATACATATATGATCAGAAGTGCCCTTACAGATATTGGGCCGGGGTGGGGGGAAGAGAATCATTGTTAGTCACTGACTTAAACATTATGGTTATGTGTCTTCCTTAAACTGGAAAATACTATTGATCACTATTTGTATGATTAGTATTGAATGCTTGCTGAAGTGACCCATCTGTTTCTTCACTGGGCCTTTGAGGGTTTTTGTGTGCGTGCCGTACTCAGTGTAACATGGTAGACTGAGTGTATTTCAAGGTATTTCTCTCTTACCTGTTTTAACATGGACAATTAAATTGAATGTATTGAACTTTATTTGTCCTGAAATAATTCAGTATTATTTGCCAATAAAGTTCTCTCCCAATCACTGTGATCCTCTAATGAAACTGAATGGAACATAAGAAAAAGAAGTCCATTTATTTGCCTTTAAAAAGAAAAAAACTTTAATTCTTTCCATTTGTGAGAGAAATGTTACCTGATAAATGTCTTGGTAACAGACAAGCCTTTTATGGGGAGGCAAAAATCAATAAATGAAGAAATGTTGCGATGCGTTTTGTTTCCTTTCACAGGTGGTTGATGCGAGGCTCGTGTCTGTGTTTGACGCCAGAGAACTGGAACTGGTTATAGCTGGAACAGCAGAAATTGACTTGAGCGATTGGAGAAATAATACGGAGTATAGAGGAGGTAACCTTAATTTTGAATTGTTCACTGACAGTCTTGGGGGGCCTGGAATTACCCGGTTTCTGAGACACTAAAGAACCATCCCATGAGACACATCTTTAGTATCTTCTGAATTTCTGTGGTTAAGTTTGCATTAGGAGAAGGTAATTTGTCCATTTTTAGTTTGCTTCATTGTTTCCCCATGCAGCTCTTCCCTTACTATTTTTGTCTGGACAGCATAACAGAGCAGTCTTCTCCACAGAAAATGCTGTGCTCACCTGCACGCTAGTAGACTACCACCCAGACACCGGAGACAAATGGAAATGGTAACCAGACTTAGTAGGATCTACCTCTTTTCCACTCTCAAAGATGACAGGAAATTAGCAGCAATCCCAGTGACTGCAGGCTGACAGTTGAGATAATTTGAGAACGATGGAAGATTTGGGAACTACTTTGAGAGAGATGGTTGCAGCATCCTTTGCAGCATCATTTGTAGCTTTAGATTTATAAAAAGCAAATGGAAATGGTAACCAGACTTAGTAGGATCTACCTCTTTTCCACTCTCAAAGATGACAGGAAATTAGCAGCAATCCCAGTGACTGCAGGCTGACAGTTGAGATAATTTGAGAACGATGGAAGATTTGGGAACTACTTTGAGAGAGATGGTTGCAGCATCCTTTGCAGCATCATTTGTAGCTTTAGATTTATAAAAAGCACAGCA
>NW_009191659.1:0-20890 GCF_000690835.1 Fulmarus glacialis | reverse complement strand
TGTTAGCGTTCGATTAACGGGAGAAATGCTTGCAAAAGAGATTTCGCTCCTTTTTGTCATAGTACATGAATTCTTTGCCTTTAAGATTTTTAATCATTTCAGGAGTAGTTTTCTGTCATCTCCTGTCTTTTGCTGCAATTGGATAAGAAATACAGCATTATTGTGACTAGGGCTGAACTAGGAAAAACTTATTAACTATTCTCTCAATCACTTTTGTAAGCACTTAAAGGTACAAAGGCTGCTCTTGTTTTAACAGGTTATCATGACAATCACATTGTAATTCGGTGGTTCTGGGCTGCTGTGGAAAGATTCAACAATGAACAACGACTAAGACTTTTACAGGTAAGAAATCAGCTGATCTGTATAGAAATAGTCTGCAATGTTAAAATTAGATGCTAAACTATTTCCATCCAGGCTTATGACATCAAAAAATTATGGTGATGCTGCCTAATGGGAATAACCTTGCAATCCTCAGAGACTTACTGGAATAATTTTAAGTGACTGAAGCTCACAGCTATTTTTATAGCTTTCTAAGTTAAAAATACATTTAAGATAAAATATCTGAGGTCAATAATCCTTTACTATTGTTTGATTAAAAGTACATTAAGACTAGTGAAGATAGAAAAGGAAAACTGTGTAATTGGTTATATCATTAGGTAGAAAATTTAGTAATATTTGTACAGCTTAGGAAGGAGAAAGCTTAGTTAGAAGTTAAAATGCCTCAAATTAGAAGATAATGATGAAAACCTGAAAATCAGTCCAATTCCATTTTCACTAAGTCAGCCTGCAGAATCCAGTCATCCTGCTGATGAAGGACAAAAACCTCTTGACAGAGGAATATTTATACATGTGGGTTTACTATTGAGTTAAATTTTTTAAATTCAGGTTACCCCCACCTCAAACCATACCATGTTCTTGATCTATTATGAAATCCACTGTTTTTAACAATTCAGAATTTGCATCTGATCATTGAGTTACCTATATGAGTATGATGAAGGATTTTCTTTTTTTATCTGTTTAAGTACTTAAAAAAGGTCTGTAAAAAGCAGTGTGGGATATCTCATTTGATGGAGAGCCAGAGATGTCTGCTTATATGGTCCTATCACATCTGTTAGTCAAAAGTTTTTATCATCTCCAGATCATTAAAAATTAAGTAGCCTCTGATCTGTCAAAAACCATGTTTGATCTTTTCATAACAGGTTCTAACTAAATCTGCTCAACAGGTAGCATTTCAACAAATGTCAGTGGGCATTCTACCTAACCTTCAGAATTTAGTCTTTTTCTTACAGTATTTAATAATCAATATCTTATAAAGATATTGAAATCTACATAGCAAAAAAGTGTAACACGGAGCCATTATCATACATTATTACTTTCTTATTAGTTCCTCTTAATACAGAATAAAGACAGTAGGAAAAATCTCACTTAGGCCTAATTTTAAGTAACTTGATATTAATAGTGTTTTATTCTGCAGTATTTATGTAGCGTAATTACTCTTTCAAAGAGAAACCTTTGAAGGAAATTAATCTGATAAGTTGTCTCTGCCCTATCAGGAAATGGTCTGTTTTCCCTTATCCTCCATTTAAAGTGGCATTTATTACTTGTGCCTCACAAATCTCCTTGTTTTACGAATGCTTTTACGTAAGCATTTGGACTTCAGTGGGTATGCTAATATAAATAAATTTCTAACCCGCACCATCTGCGTATCCAATATCCGTGATGTTTTGCTTGCGCTGGCAGTTTGTTACAGGAACGTCCAGCATACCTTATGAAGGATTTGCCTCTCTACGGGGGAGCAATGGTCCAAGAAGGTTCTGTGTAGAGAAGTGGGGGAAGATCACTGCTCTTCCAAGGTAAAACTGTGTGTGCATTAATGCTAGAGATACTCCTTTAGAATATCAGTTACCAGGATAACAGATAAGCTGTTTGAGAAACATAAACAAGTTTTAACTGAATATGCAAATATACTATGCCTTACATGAAAATTTCCTTCCCCATTGTTCCAGTGTCTGATGCATCTATTTTTCTTTGAACTCAATTTTGTTCTCATAAGGTGGACAAGGCAGCGTAACAGTGGCTGACATCCATATTGTAATGATTTTTTCACGGAAAATTATATTAGAATGATATTTTGATTAGAATTTGATTTGTGATATTTTATTAAATGTGCAAGTATTTACTTCCTGAACATGCAGTTCATCACTGAGGAGCAAAAATGAATATGAACTAAAATTAAATAGCACTTGTGACTGTGTCTGAGTGAAAGCTAATACCAGATTTTTTTGCATTAGACACACACAGCCTTTACAGTATAGTTTAGTGATGTAATTTTTATGCTCTGTCTGATGTCAAGAGTGTTAACAAATAGGGAAGAGGCAAGTTATGAACTGCAGAAGAGGTGTATTTTGAGGAGGGGGTCATTTGACTTAAGAGGCAGTACAGGGACAAGAGGAGGTGAAGATTTCAAAGAGGACAAGTAGGGTCAATTGAAATACGTGAAGAGGCTAACGGAACAGTATGAGAGTCCAAGATATGAAAGCAGGAGCTGAGTTGTACAAGCCCTTGCAGACAAGAGGCAGCATTCAAATTGCAGAATGGCAGGTTTGGAGGGGTAGGATGAGAAGGTTAAAAAAAAAAGTCGCTTTTCTAAATTTTCCATTTTGTAAAGACAGGAAAAAGAGTTGTTTTCAAAAGTCCATGGTAACAATACCAGGACTAGACTAATAACATATGAGTGATGCAAGAAACATCTTCTAGCATGGACGCTTCATTGACAAAAAATGACAGGTTCTAGTCTTTTCAATATTGTGATCAGGCTGATATGTTACTGGAAGATTTCCTTTCATCCAGTTCTCTAATTCTGTAGCCTCTAGAATGGGTTAGCAGTGGTTAGACATACAGATCAGCGTGCGGAGTGTGGGTGAACTAACTCTACTTAATCAGATCTCAGCTTTAGTGTGCTGCTTATAGCCTGTGGTGGTAGTTTTGGGCTGGGCTGATCCATGGAGGAAATTCAACCCTAATCCTAGCCCATTCCTCTTAAACAAGATTCCTCAGGAATAACTTGCATTCAGAGTCTCTTTTTAGACACAGGGCGGCTGTCAGACACACAGAGAGTTTCTCCGACCAACAACCCTTAGCTTTTTCCTCCAGCATGAAGTCAGAGGCAGAGACATCTCTTGGGTTGGCTCCTGCCTGCAGGCTACCATTTGAACCGCACTGAGAAAGTCAAAGACACAGAAATGGCACTGTGAAATCCACAGACACAGCAGGTGGCCTTTAAACAAAGCCATCTTGCCAGTTTACAGTACAAATGAGAGCCAGGCAACTGAGGATTAAAGATAAACAAATTCTCAAAATTGCTATTTCAAATCAAAAACTCGTAGTATCTTTTGGGGGCCTAGTAATACCTTGTACCTCGGTAAGTCTACTTTATAGTTTGATTATGATTGACCTATGGACTAGCTTTGATTCTGTTTAAAAAAAAAAAAAAGCTTTGATTCTTTAAAAAATAATTTGTGACTTCGAAATACAAGATTTTCTTGTGAGTTTAAGTAAGAAAAGAGATTGTGGGAGTTTTTCCATATATTCTCTAATACTGGAATTCCTGGTGCTAACAAGCACAGCTTGCAGTGTGGAAAAGGTCAGGACATGCCAGAACAGGATGCTCAGAATTCCCTCTGAAAAGGTTATGCAGAGCCCCGGTTGTAACAAACTGCAGAATAAAACTGCTTCCTGTAGCGCAACATGGAGAAACATGTCGAGAATCTTTGCTACCATAAGGTGTTCAGCAAGCGTAGGGGAAATGCCAACTCTTCACATTTAGGAGAATGTATCATGCCCTTGAAATTTCATTTATGATTCCCTTGGTTAGGAAACATTTGATTTTTGTCTGTCTGGATAGTTTTTAACATACAAGTGTGAGAATTAAAATAAACCAACAATGCACTTGTTTTGTTAAAATAAAAACAACTGTGTATGACAAATATCTACAGTTGTTACGAGCTGGCAATTCCTGGCATTCAGACATAGAACCTTGATCTTATTAAAAAAAAAAAAGAGAGATCTTCCATGTTTATGCTTAAATGGGCTAAGCCCTAAGCAGAAAGCAGTATTTACATTTTTACATATCTAGTTCCTGCATGCAGTGTATCTTCAGCCTGTGTCTCACCAGCTTCAAAGACTTACTGTGCAAACACCAAGTAGTACTGGCTTGAAGGTAAGACATCCTTAACGACAACCCCGAGTAGCGAACTTTCAAGAGGTTTCCAAACAAGCCCTGCGTGTGTAAACACATTGCTGCATCTGCTGAGAATGCTGCCCTAGGACTCTGTGACTCTTACTGATTCTCAGATAACTAAAGCATTTGTGTTAAGGCACCGTCACTCACTCGTAACAGTGTTATACTTTGCAAATTGCCCTTTTGATTTCAGTGGGAGTGCTTGTGAAATTCGATAATACTTGGTGTGAGGGTGGCAAAAGCTAGGACTCAACAAGTCAGTGAACTTTATATTTCTTCCTCTACTGCACTGCTGAAAACACAGAATACCACCCGTCCCCATCTCTTCTTCCTGATTTTGAGACACAGAAGGTAACTAATATAGTTACTTAGGTATGTGATTGTGGTCTAAGCAGCTGTGAATATAAACACAAAAGTAGTCACTAGATGTTTGCCTAGTTCCCACTGTTCTGACTGCTGGTAATCAGTTCTGCTGAATCAAAATAGTGAGACTTCTGTGAGGCGCGTGTCAGGTTGCCTAGCTTGTATCACTGTCTTTTACACTAAGAAGTCAGTAGCATGTAAAAGGCCCTGCAAAGATTGATTATTACAGGTTTAGCTTAACTATTGCTATCCCTGATGCCACTTCTTCCTTTTTTTGCACTGTGTTGTAGATTACACTAAATCAGCAGAGGGACTGTTACTCTTTCAGTTCACTTAGATGCTGAGAAATTGGTTCCAGGCTCATTGCTGTACATTATATATATGTGCATGTGATGATTCAAATGCAAATAGTATTTATGTCTGACTGCTGGATTTTAACCCCAAGTCACTCTATTTTGCTACTATAATCAAAATGAGGGGGGGATTAATTGGGAATCTAGACTTCAGGAACCAAGATGGTTTTTCATATTGTCATAAAATGTGAGTCCAGGAAGATGAGCAATCAGTGCCTGCGTAGTTTGAAATGTTGGAATGGGAAAATACTGTCCAGAGGGAAAAAAAACTTTCTTCTCAAAGACTTACAAAGTTGCTTGATAGAGTGAGAAAGGCATGCATTCCCTCAGAAGACAAAGATCTTAAGTTTTTGTCTTTTTTAATGACTTGGTTTTCCAAAGTAGGTGATTGCATTTTGCCCTCAAAATTAAGATAAAACTCAGTTCTCTTAATAAATGTAAACAACATGCCGGCTTAATATTAAACCAGTTTGTAATGAATCCCTTGCTAATTATATACTACGTCTTTTATAATTTGTGGTTTTACGGCCCACACAGCATGATCCATAGTTCTAATGAGTGGCTGTCAGCCCCATGCAGCAGAAGCATGTGGTTAGACTGTTAATTGCCTAAGACTCTTCCACACTCTACACTGAACTCAAGGGATCACTGAGTTCCATTTGCTGCTGGGTCTAAACCAGGCTCTTTCTTCAAAAGGGAAATTTCTTCTTTTTTTTCCTTTTTTTTTTTTTTTTAAAAAGTGCGGGAAATGCAATAATAATAATTTAATCTATATCACAGATATTACTTCATAAGGTTTTTGGAAAGGCAAATGAGGAGTACAAAGAAAGCTTTCTTCCAGCAGCCTTAGAGGGGTGGAAGGGTGGAGAAATTTTACCTTGGAATACAGGGTGGGGAAATGCCCTCTCTGCTCTACAGCATGTACTAGCAGCGTGCTTCTAAACGTACTGTATTTGGGGAGGGTGCAAAGTTCGGTGCTTTTTTAAGTGATTGCATATTTGATGTTTGGACTGTGTTTATAGTAATAGTGTGACCTTCTGTACTGTGTATACATTTCTTCAGCCTGATATTTTTATGACACTAAGGCTGTAACTAAGTGAGTGTTTCACCTTCAATGAGGGTTTGTAATGGACTCTTACGTTTTTAACAAACGAGATTAACCCACTTCACTCCATGTTCCATCCCCATTGTTGGAAGCTGAGAGCCACTTAAAATGGCAATTAATGAATTTGCTCCCACGGAAGGCAGTACTTTCTGGCTCAGACAAAGCTCACTGCAGGTCTGTTGTAGACACTCAGATTTCTGGGAGTGGTTAGATTAAATGAGGAGTTGCATTTGCTGCGAGGAGAGAGCTTGTTCAGTTCTTCCATTGACATTATGTTACACGTTTAGACTTAATAAGGGTCACACTGATGAAAGGCAGGTCACTGCAGGATTGTATTTAAATAACTCTGTGATCTGTTTTATTGCAAAAGAATAAAGTATTTGTCAACAGAGACCTGCCAAACTACAAAAAGGTTTTCATCCTCTAAAATCAGTTTAAAGTGAGGCTTTGGTACAAAGCTTCAAAGCGGAAAAGATGCCTCCTCCAGCTTCTCTTCACATCATTTCTTCCTCAAGAACCCATCGCATTAATAGTTATGCCATCTATTTCACTAGAGCAGGCTCTCCACTATAGTGTTTTAGAACGTATTCTCCTTAGCCTGCCCTGAGGTCAGGCAATTATTTCCATTATTCTATTAAGAGGAAAAACCTTTATTATCTCCCTTTTCATCCCCTGGAAGAGGTTTTGAGAGTCAGTTCCAAATCTGTCAAAAAACTGAGGTAGATGGACTTTGGAAACTGAGAAATAAACTACGTGGTTGTCCTCTTAAGAAAGCAGGATGGTATGCGAGGTACATGCATAGTTTTGTGTAATTACAAAAAGTATTATTCTAAAGGTTGTTGGCTTGCAGGGCCAGATAGGTACATAGCGTAAATCAGCACAAGTAGTAACTTCCCAAGAAACACGATCCATATGCCTAGGAAACATAGAAGGAAGAGCATCTAATTTGTCTATCCATTACTACTGTGGGCTTGTCTCCTGTATATCTAGAGTATTTTTTAGTATTTCGTCAAATCTAGTATCTTGTGCATATTCAATGTACTGAAATGTCTTGTTTATTATTACAAATACAGTATTCAAGCACCATCAGTATATAAAAAAAAATTTCTCAGAAGATACATTTAAAGCCAAGATTTCAGAACAGACTATTTGAATTGTACTATGTTATATCATTCTTTTCTCATGGACATTGAACGGATAAAATTTATCCCATGCCTTTTGGGCTGTCAGTGTGTTTCTAAAGACCTTCATAAATACTTCTTGCTGGCTTATTTTAATTAGAAAAAAGTAGATTAAACCTCACTACCTGTTGAATTGGAAAACATCATTTGACAGAACAAAGTCTTCTGAAAGAACACTATCTGCCCATCTCTACGCAAGCACATACCAGTCTGTGTGTTCTCTTTTGAACTTTTAAATAATGTACTACTTCACCTCCTCTTTTTTCCCCCCTCAGGGCTCACACTTGTTTCAATCGTCTGGACCTTCCCCCTTATCCATCGTTCTCTATGTTATATGAAAAACTGTTGACAGCAGTTGAAGAGACAAGTACTTTTGGACTTGAGTGATACCCAAACCACAGTGCCCAGCTCATTGGACTTTTGTGGATCTGTCTTCTCAAGGAATGAACGAACGTTTGTATTGGGTTTCCTAGAGGAAAATTGTTTCACGGTGCAATTCAAATAATGAGGTTCCATGAAAGAGCTTCTGAAGCAATTAAAAAGCATTGTGGTAGTGGCAGAATTCTCTACAGTGAAACTAGAGTGTGCCTGATGTGCAGGGAAAACCAAGTCTTGCAATCCATGGTTTTTCAGGATGGGCAAACTTCTTAAGTTTATGTTCTGAGCAAACAAGAAACGTGATCCCATGTTGTGATCAACCTGGCTACTGCAAAACTGACATGCACCCGAAAACTGGATTTCATCAAAGTTGTTGAATAGAAAATTCAAGTCAAAATGTGAAATCATTCAGCCCCTTACCTACCCAGTAAATTATCAAAAAATCATACAATACTTTTTTCTTTTTTTTTTTTAATTCATGAAGGTACATTACTTTATGCCATATGTTACAATAGCATATCCAGTACTTGCTTTTACCTAAGACTACGAGTGGCTGCGTGGCGTGCACCATAGAGCTCAAGTTCCCGGGGCAGAAGCGAACTGGAAGGAAAGTCAGCCACAAAGGATGTAACAACAGCCGCTTGCATTAAGGAGGTTTGTGGAAATGTGTTTGCCAGTGGTGTGTATGACAAAAGATGAGCTGTTACAATGAACTTAATAACTTAGTAAGACTGATTTTATGCTTTATACTGCATGGAAACTATTTTAAGAAGAAACTAGCAATTTATCACAGCATATCAGGAAAAAAACCCTAACACGGTGACTTCTGTTTATTTTTATAGGTTCATTATATTATGTTTCTTAGAGTGTAAACAGAAACAAGCAAACTAAAATGTTATTTCTGTTTTTGTCACTTTCCATGCTTGAGCAGACATTCTGCTAGTGTTTATTCTTTAAGCACTCTCAAGGGAAAAATGCCTTTTATTTTTATAAGAGTAAAAAACTCCCAAAAATATTTTGCACTGAATGTACCAAAGTTGAAGGGACATTATGATCTGACTGATAGCAAACTGCATCACTATCAAGTATCTGTAAAAATGCTTAGGAACCAGGCTTTCTTCACAGTGCCATGTCTATAGATATCAGGACTGTGCACATAAGTAATAATTTTATAATACTATATGTGATATTGTAATATGCATTTATTTTAAATGCATCTGGGTCATTTTTCATGCATTGGATAACTTAATGCAGTGGAGTTTAATACAGATATTTCATATGCTCCCCACAACTTTTTATTTGTACAGCACCATAAAACACTAGCTCATTTGGGAACCCATGAGTAACCTAGTTTAAGGTGAACCCTGGTCATAATGCCACTGTTCCATACCAGTGAACACCTACATGATGTAAACTGTTCATAGTGTCTAAGCTTGTATTTTCACTGGTAAATAGTTTTCTTATCAAATGTTATTTGAAAGAGTTTTTATGGCATATCAAACACTGCATGGACACCGATTTCTTTACGCTTAATTTTGCTGAAATACATGAGGCTTGCTTGCATCTATTTTTGGTACTTTCCTCCAGATGGTCTCGTGGAACACTTGTGCAGCTGCACACCGTTTCTTAAACAGCTGCTGTCAGCGCATCCACCACATTTTAAAATTCCAGGAAGTTGCACTTGGATGCTGGATGACAAGAACATGAATCTAGCTTTGCAGTAGCTCTCTTGATAGCAGTGAAGCACAAGCAAGCCCTGTTCTGTGGGAAAAGTAGCTTTTGATGTAACGTTCTCACTTTGGAGGCTCTTGAAAGGGCATCTCAGGGAGGTATCCTGCTTGTTCTTGTGGGAGGTTTTTTCCAACGGAGGTGAACGTCTATGGAGATGTCGTCAGCAAAGACTGCCACTCCACCCTCCAAGTCGGAAGGCAGGTGCAGCCGTGGTGGTGGCAGCAAAGACTGAGAAAACCCTTCAGGCTTACTGAGAAAATGTTACCTGTGCAAAGGAAAACCCACTTGCAAAATCAGAGTGAAAGCATTCTTTTATTTCAGGAATAATTGAGCTTCTGCGTGACATCTGGGACTCGCTTAAGTAACATAGGTTTTCTTACGCTACTTCTGGCTGGTATGAAGTAGCAAAGAAAAATCCAAACATGTCACCCTATTTTTACACATATATTTATCAGTCTTTGCTAAGATTGCATGTCACAGATCGTAATGCCCATCTTTTTTCAGAACACGAATGAGCAGTAGGCAAACTGACTTTTCATCAGGTCACTCCAGCATGGCTCATGTTTCATACAATCCATTCACTGAGTAGCTAAAACTCTGGCACTCAAGCAGAATGCAACTTTTGCTTGGTTGAAGGACTGCAGAATTTTGATTTTACATTACTGTGTTATCTGTGGTCTATAAAGGAGATTTCCCAGGTGGAAACTGTATCTACAAGTTTTGAACCAGAAACTCTTTGGAATGAAAAGTTTAAATATTTGGCACAAAGTAAGTTTATACTAGTCTGCCTGTTAAGTTATGCTTTTGTACAAATCGAAAACAATAAATGCATCTTGTCAATTTTTATTTAAATATATTTACTGCACACATTTGTTCTGTATTTATGCATTTACAAATAATTGAAATCAGTCATGGTGATCCAATATTCTCTAAAGATGTGACAGGGTCACCAGTGGGGCAGCTGTCAGTTTAAAAAAAGAAAAAAAAAAAATCTAGAATCCCTGTAGCATTGAGACTGAGGAGAAGCTGCTCCTTCCTCCTTTGCTGCCAGCATCACCTGGGGAACTCTAGAAAAATGCTATTTGAAAGTGATGAGGAGTTAGCTGCCCAGAGATGGCTACCTACGGTGCCTTGAGCACTTGGCCGGCTCTTTGTGTAGATGTAAGTGATGCTGCTGCTCTGAAGAAATTAGCAGGGAGTATAGCAAAGGAAACCTGAGCTTTCTCAAATACCCACACCTCCCAGCTACTGCGTGGAATATTGGACCTTCAGTGTGGGAAGCCATTCCCGTTAAACGTGTCTCAAGTGAAAGCCAACTCTCATGTCCTGCAGATGACTGCAACAGGCGACCACGGTGCTGTGGCAGGCAAGAGGGTCCAGAGAGAAAAAGACTAAGAAAAAGACTAAGAAGCCTTTCTGAAAACCGTATCTCATTAGAGCTCTTCCAGACGGTGCTAAGGAGCTTTGCATTGAGGGAGGAAAAAAAGCCAGTCAACCTGAAGTAGACGACAGATTCCCTTCAGCTACAGTGTGATGACAGCTTGTACTAACCTAACCTGCAGCATCTCCATCAGACAGAGTCTGGCTGGGGAGGTGCCCGCAAGAGTTAAAGTGAGGTGCCCGTGTTTCCTGCTCTGCCGGGAAGCAGAGCCACACACTGCTAGCCAAAAAGCAGCTAGCAGGTCCCTGCAGCCCGCCTGGCCGGGCTGGCAGCGCGGCGCCTGCGACTGGCCTCTGTCCCCGGCACCCCAGGGCCAGGCCCACCTCTTCCCAGGTCCCAGCATCCCGGCCAAGCGGAGGTGCGGTTTCCTCACCTATGGCTGCTAGCAGCCAGTTTAACCTCCTAAATACACCAGAAAAGCTTGTAATCGACGAAATTATGCAATGCGGCACCTACTGTAGCAGGCCGTTACCGGTTCAACATCTGCAAGCCAGCAGCAGTTAGGGTAGCAGTGGTTTTGCCCACAGCAGGCAGGAGACAGCCATCTGCTACCTCCCTCACACCGACAGCAGCACCTTGCGGGGTAGCACGGGAGAGCCTTCTTTCAGTCCAAAATAAAATCCAATTTAACACACAATTTTGCTGACAAGAAGCAAACCTTTTCCCCCATTCCCTGCCTGCTGTTTTTTCTTTCATCAAATAATTGCCTTTTTTGCTTTTAAACATAATTTTCATTATCCTTCTTGTGAACCTACCATAAAAAGGTGTGAATATGACTTAGAGAGTATCTAGGGTGAAATCCATCTGCGTATACAGGCCTGCTGGGCACCACATACACTCCACATTGAAGCGGTTAACCTCGGGTCATGTATGGTGAATATATGTAATCTTCGGGGAAACTGAAAATCTAGGCAGCAGCATGCTGGCAGGACATCAGACAAAGTTTCTGGCATGAGTTAAACTGGCAGAGCACCGGACTGGTAGTTCGCTCAGTTTAAAATTATAGGAAAGAAAAGAGTTTTGTGGTTTCTTATGTATTTTTAATCCTTTTAAAAGTAAAAAAAAAAAATAAAAAAAAAGCTTCTTTCTGAAGCATTTGTAATCGTATCATCTGTTGCTAAATGTAATCTCAGCAGTATTAACTGCAGATGTTTACTGAATTTCTGCAGGGGTAGCTGTTTATGGAGATACTTGCAAGCACGCTGCCTCTGGACTGAGGGAACTCCTGTTCACAGAAGGGGAATCTGCAGCAGCTGTGTTTGAATAGCCTGTATAAGTTCATTTCCCATAGCATAAAGCAAGTTAATTCTTTTCAGCAAACAAAAATTATTTCTATTAAGTTATACTAGTAGCTATGTTTTTCTTGCTATTGTTTTTATGTGGAGCGGTAATTTATTCCTGTTAGCACTAATGGGAATTGAGCAATAAGTTTGGTCTCCAGTCGTTAAGATCACAGACTTAGCTTTAATGTTAACCTTACAGTATTAATACTTAACCACGACTGCTGTTTCCCCTTCTCACCTTCCCTCCCTGGGCAAGCAAATTGAACTCCAAGCAAAATTTCGGAATAGTTACTCAAACCTGGCTTCTTAAACTGTTTGTTTGCATTTTGGCTCAATTATGCGGTACGAAACGGAACTGCAGAAATGTTATGGGTTGACTAGCTCACCAATTGCAAGTAAAGAATCCTTTACAATTTTATTAGCGCAACCATAGTGGCTGCTGTTGGACTAGTCTAACTTTTTGCCTAAATATTTTACAATAAAAAGAAGAGTTTAGGGGGTTGAATTTGAAATTGCTTGTTTGCTGGAAAAATAAATATACTTTAGGTAAATAGCAGGGGAAAAGAAGAACTTTATTGTAAAGCCAGTAAGGCTAAAAGCCTTTTTACAACCCATTCTTTGTTAGCAGTATGCAAAATTATAAAGCTGACCATATAAACACAGAGTTTTCACAGTGTGTGTTGGTTTATGTTTTGCATCTCTTTCAAGTAGACCACAAGCATCATAGTGCTTCTGTTCAGTTTCAGACTGACTAGTTTCAGCACTAGACTACTACTATTTAAAATGTTCATTGCTATGAAAAGTTTTTTATTCAAACATTTTAGTATTTTCTAAAATAATTTTACTGCAAAGAAAGGTATTGTTCAGGTTGAAATTTCATTTAGGGCTCTACTTCATAGGCTTTGCTCAGAGCCATGTTATGCCATAGGTATTTTAAGGTAAACGCACGATTAATTTGAGAGTTCTAGTTAATATCAGTGACATTATGATGACCTGGTCACTGCGTAGAAAGGCTCCTCCTGACTGTAGGTAAAAGGATGACAGTCAAGGACTCGTCTGGAATTGTTACAGTCCATTGCAGTATCTGTATGTATTCAAAATGCAATTAAAGTATCTCTGGAGGACTATGTGAAATAATTACTTACACTTATTGATTAGCCCCCTTCTAAGTCAATAATTGGAATTTTGAACTTCTTCCTTTGTGTACCAAATGCAGTCAGATTACATTGCAGAACAATAATGATAAAAATTTAACTACAGATGTATTCTGACAAATCTCTTAAAGTGATGGTGAATGTGAAAGGGAGCTGAGCTATGCTTCTTTCAATCCTTCCTCCCTTCAAAAACTTACGAATAATGAAAATTGTATTTTGTTTTTCAGTTGTTTCTTTTTAGAACTTTCAGAAACTCCTCACTCAGCCCCTACTAGAAGAAACCTTGTCTACTTTGAGGGCTTTTGCTAAGCACTCAGGAGGTATATTGTTCCACTAATTTAACCATAGTTTTGTGCTGACATCAATGTAATCAGCTTTTAAATGTATAGACCTACAAAACTCCACAGGACTCTGGTCTCCCTTATTCTGGGCTGCCTTCCAAAGGCCAGCCGTCCTCTCCCTTTTAATTGCACATAATCCTACAATCACCCAGAGACAATGCTGACCACCTACGCTGACTGTAGCTATAGTAGAGCAGGTTTGTTTATTTTTTCATCAAGAATTAAACTGCTCTCCTTTGCAACAAGAGCAGCTCCCTTCAGTCCAGAGAGTCGATAGGATCATAGTTACTCTGACATCTAGATTGCGAGCGGTTTAAGTAGTCATAGAAGTTTTTTGGAAAACAGTTGCTTAGGTATCTAAGGGTAAAATGTCCTTTCATTTTGGTTTTGCAAAATCAGTAACAAGGCAGGGGATTTTTCTTGCAGTGTTTTCTACCGCCAGAATTTCTGAGCCCCCACGGGCTGCTTCAGGCTGTTGGCTGGCAGGGTGAGAAGCTCTTGCAGCGAGGCAGGCGAGTGCTGATCCAGAAATCACGGCAGCAGGGGATTTATTACCTTAGTGAGGACTGGGTTCTCCACACATGGAGGCTTTGTCATACGGCCCTTGAACTGGTTTCTTGCAAAAGCTCGTTCATATCTGTATTGCCTGTTAATTGCAATACAAGCAGCTCCTGATATACTCCCTTGCTATTTGGCACCTCTCATTTTAAATGAGAATTACAATTTTTATAGTTAGAAATGCTCATCTAGCAGTATAAATCAGGTCAATAAAAGAAGATTTTGCTGAGACATCACATTTGATTGCCATGCTGACTGCAGTCAGACATTGGAGCTGAGTAATTTTAAAATAGATTACTGTATGAATAAGCAACTCTCTGAAGCCTCATAAATAATGCTAAGGAAGGAATGTAATTGTAGGTGCTGTAATGATAAGATACGGCAGTTCCACGCAGCAGATAGAGCACACAAAATGCAACCATAGAACAGTGCTAGAGAGAAGACAAGACGGCAAGGGTAGGGACAGAAAAAGGACTACACTTTGCAAGTAGGGAGCAGGACAGTGAACTGTGCTGACTGCTGGGTATAGAATAGGGTATACTTTTTGCTCAAAAATTAGACTATGATAATGTACCCAGGAAAAATGTCTATTCATCCTGAAATACATCAGTGTTACTACCACTGCAAGACATATTTTACCTAATTATTAAGTTTTGAAAACCTGAAGTACACAATCAGAAAACTTAGCTCTGTGTTGTTTTTTCTTGTTTTACTGGTTTTGGGTTGGTGTTTTATTTTTGTTTGGACTACTCTCACGAAAATTCAGGCTTCTAAATAAAATAAGGTTTGTCTCTGGAAGTCCTCTTTACTCTTACTGTTTGTACAAATAATTATTGTGTTTATTACTAGCCCCATTTGGCAAGAAAAACCGTATCTGATGAGAAGTTAAATCACCACTACCAAAGGTGACTTTCATTTTAAATGTGATGGGCCAAATCCCTAACATTTAGATGTGTGAAAATGTAGATGTTTATTCTAGATGGTTGGGTTTGTGTTATGGTTGCATAAAACTCATGACTTTCCACAAAGAGTGTTCTGTCATTCTGGAATTGATAGGACATTTCTAAAGCTTATTTAAGGCAGTAAAAATATTCTCAATGATCTAGTTAGCTTTAGCCAAGCTGATGCAAGTCTTGACGCCACTCATACTCTAATGACATTATAGAAAAAATACTGTGTAAGAAGGTAGGAATTCTGAAAAGAATCTACCTAAAAGCTGACCTGGTTCTTTACGTAAAAGCCAAGCCTATTGGATAAGTCAGTATAAGAGTCAAAAGAAGAATTCCTTGCAAGTTTTCTTCTTCAACATGGTAACTGAGATGGTAAGAGTTTTATATAAACTTTAAGTCCTAAACTAGAAGACAGCTTAGTATGTTGGACCATAATGGTTCAATAGTTCCATATAGCAGGACATTTTTCTGCAGTGAGTCTACAACACTCAGGAGACTGCTGTTTATTATCAGCATTGCAGGGAGGAAGAATTATAATAATAGTAAGTACGTAAATCATCTTAGGAGGATGCTTTTTCTTTGTACTCTGTTTTCCCTTGGAATGACATAGCCTTGAGGGCATCCATGTATCCTGATCAGCAAGGCTGCTTTTTGTATAAGTGACTGAACATTTGGACTTGTAAGGGCTGGTACAGCATGGAAGGGGAAGACTCTAGAGAAAAAGAAGGTAATGAGGGATGTGGTGTGGAATACTGGTACCCCCAAGTCGGTCAATATTCTTGCCCTTGCTAGGCTACAGTTTGGGTTATTCAGCATGTTTGAAAGCGCATAGAGTTTTCCAAGTTTTTGTAGTGGGGATGCAGGCATCCAGAATCTAACAGGTATATAGGTGCATCTCCCTCATTTTTGACAATTACTTGATATAATTTTATACCAAGTTCTTTGTTTTTAAAGAATTTCAGGCACTGAGAATACAGAGTGCGTATTTATTTCTAAGCTTTAAGTAGAACATGTGTATTTTTTAATCCTTTCCATACTTTTCAGTTAAGTGTTCACAAGACTGTATATGAAATACAATACCAAGTTTTTCTATCTTTCTACAAGCCAGTTTAAGTTTCATCTGAATTTGGTATCTGTCTTTCACAAAACACTAAATGGGGAATATGTGCTTCAAGCATTAAGATGGTGTATGTCCTTTTCTCCATTTACATTGCATTACATTTCACTTTTTTTCTTTGAGGCAGAGAGAGCAGATACGAAATGTGTTTAGTGTGTTAGAGGGGCACACAATGTGTTTCGTTGTGCCTGGTTTCAAGGAATGTACTATAATGTTTGACTGCTCACAGATTTGCATAATTATCTACTCAGTTGAATACAGGACTGTTGCGTTGTATTTCCTGTTATTCAAAAACATTTGGGGAAAAGATTTTTCTGTGTATAATTTTATTTTCATACTGATCTCTATTTTGTTTAAGACCATGTTTCATCATGAAATCACTTAATTCAAATAAATCTTCTTACAAAATCCACTTTGGAAATCAACTCTTTTATTGTGCCTCTGAATATATCACAACATTTTTTAAATGAGTACCTCTTATCTCTAGATCATTCTATGTCCTTTGCAGCATTTTAAAACCTTTAGAGAAACCACAAGATATTCTTTCTTACATCACCATTTCTAAGTGACTTCTGGTGGCCTATAGAGTCTGGCATGTTTACAAATCATGATTTTGGAAGCAGAGAAAGTAAGGATTCTGCAGCCCTATGCAGCAACATAATTTGAACAAGAACTACGTATGAAACAAAGACTATCACAAGTTAAGCGAAAAAAGCACCAGATACTACAGTCAACACGTTGGAGAGGCCCATGCTTCGCGAAGGAGTCTCTGCTTTGGAATGGAGCATCGGAACTGGCAGCGATGGTGGCTCTAACACAGAAAAGCACTGTATTTTCACAGGGAATTATCTTCAGGGAAAAATATATTTTGTCTTTGATAATAGTTGGTGGCCCCCACAAAAGATTTCCTCCTACTTTTGTAACAGATTATACTAGTTCCAGCAAGAGATACTGGTCTTTATTCAGCACTTAGGCGAGGGTTCTCCCCACCGAGACTCAGTCCAAGGAGACCTTTGCTCTAGAATGTTTAAATGGCAGGTTGTTGCTTCTCCTGTGTGTTACATAAACTCTTTGTAGAATCTAATATTGAAGTGATATTTCTATTATTATAAACTTTTTCTAGAAAGTAATTTTGCGTTATCTTGCTGCTAGCAGAAATGCGATGCAAGCTAACCTAAAGCATTGAAGGGGAGCTGCTGTGGGAAGAGAAGAGGCTTTGAGGCTCAAGCCCTTTCAGACTCTGTTCTCTGTCACAGTTCTCAATGTTAGACTTGTAAGACAGTTTTCATCCAGATCACTGATAACTGACGCCAGGTATTGCACAATTCTCATTTTTCCCTCAGTTTAAAGAGCGGAGTTTGTATAAAGCTCGTGCTGGGTGACGCTGAGGCAATTCTAGTAAGCAGTGACTGGGTGAAATCCAGAGACTATTTGCCCATTGCACTGAGGATTGCCTTTTGTTACTCACTTCCTATGCACAAACATGATGGGATTCTTGCAGAGATTTTGCAAAAAAATTCAGATTTTTTTTAAACGACCTGTATTAAATAAAAACATGGTAATTCTTTTTGGATGAGGCAGGTATCTGTGTATTCAATGATTAGGTCATTTCCAGAACTGACTGTTGCAGGTATGGCAGGAGATGTCACACTGATTCTGAGGGACCTATCTCAAAACGTCATTCTGTGCTTTGAGTATTTCAGGTTTTATGTTGGCATTTGGTATCAGAGAGGTTGCTTCAGCTAACAGTGCTCTCGTAAGTGTTTGGGAGATGGATAATCTCTACAGGGTGATGGGGTGTTGAGGTTTTTTTGCTCATTTTATCCCCAGAGTGAGAGAAACAACAATCAGTGTCAGTAAGTATAGGAGCATCACCCCTAAGACAGGCAGCTTTATGCTATAACCTGAGATGCACTGAATCAGCACATTTTTCAGCTAGTCTCCTGTGTGTGGTGTTCTGGAGTGCCAACTCCATGCTCTTCCGCCAAGCAAACAGCTGTGGGTACTTTGCACAGCAACGATCATCCACTTTGCAGGCAGATTTGCTCTTGCTTCTTGAAGGCTGCAGTAATACAGGCAACGTGTAGAAGATGTGGATCTTTCCCCATGAGTTTTGAACTGCAGGACACTGAAGGTGCTCAGGTAAGGCTTCGTTCTGCATATGCTATCACGTTACTTAACCATGTACTGCCCTGTGGAATGGTGATGCCACAAAGAGACTTAACAATTTGGTGGAATTACTCATTTCCCCTATGTTTTTTGAGGTGCTACAGGTCAGGGTCTGGCTTTGTCAATGTCTTGTCAAAGAAGTTACCACAAACGAGTTGGAGAAGGCGGCTCAGACATTTTCAGTTTCCATCTATGCAGCTCTTAATGTTGTCCACTTGTCCCCAAGTCTAGTTATCTGCTGAGAAGGGTAGGTTGCTGTCTATTCAGTCCAAACTACATCAACCCCATGACAGGTTTGAGTTGAAATCAGCACTTCTTGAGCAAACTGAGCTTCTTCCACAAAGTTAGCTTCCTAAAACACCTATGGCTTTGATCAACGTGAGCTGTACATGACAGCTTTGCCAAATTGATAACTGATCAAGAAAAAATAGTTCTATTCATGACAGCCTCTAAAGACTGTAAAAAGCCAGCTTTGTAATTGATAGGTAATTCAAGCAAGCAAGAGAAGAAATTATTGTTAAGAATGGGAATTATGAAGCTAACACCTTTGGGACAATTAAAAAATAGCAATTAATGACCAGGTGCATGCATTAGTAATAAGCACAGTTCATGATCCTGTACTGCTGTGACCTTCAGCCTACCATTCCCCCTTCTCCACCCTTTGTTTGTCATTCTCTGTGGTGGTGTATCTAAGTAAATTCCAAAGTCCTCAGGGTGGAGTCCTGCCAATTATACCCTTCTCCAAGTGCCATACATGTTTCTATGGCATTATATAAACAGATAACCAAGACTACAATAACACGCGTGTCATGAAGCATTTTTAGTACGTATTTGGTTTTCAGAACTTAAAGGGAGAGTAGAGCAAATCCTGGCCTTGAAAAGGATCAGTAAAGACACACAAGCAGCTAAGGAGACAAACATAAGCACTGTCATTTACTTTTTGGCACCACGTGCTGTAATAACCTAAAACATCTTAATTGTAGTCATCATTTAATTTTACTCCTGTGGATCATTTGGTATGTTTGGAATGCTGCTTGCTTTTCATACTGCACAAAGAACGCTTCTCAACAAAACCAATCTTTTCTACATGTTGTATTTTTATTTGGCAGATGTATTTGAAATCATGTTATAATGAAGAAAGGGTACAGTCTGGAACTCTGCAGAGATGGTGGAACTCTGTGGGAGAGAGTAAAGATTTTGGATGTTTTTTGTCAAAAATATCCACAGCTAAAAATGCTAAAAATCTAGATGGAAGGTCAAGTGAGCAGGAGTTAACACTTGAAAAGCAGCTCTTGTTCTTAGTAGGTATGTCTTATTGTGCCAGCTGCATGGTATAACATATTCCAGAGTCTTCAAGAATACTTTCAATTTTCTCAAACTGCATATCTCATCTTCATTTATACTACTATTACTAATCTTAATGTAAGCATTGCTGTGACAGCATGACTTAGGTACTGCACTGACCATGCACATAGCAATTACCCACTTTATTGGCTGTGCCATGGCATAAACAAAATTAATCCAGTAACTAATGGTGCACTGCTGAAATTTAAATTTTTAACTCTCAAATTCTTACGCTACATTACTATTACTGCCTTTATGGCAAATCTATTATAAAACGGATGTTTGCAAATTTCTAGGGCAGCTGGTTGGATTGCTTCACAGAGGAAATCCATTTGGCAAACAAATTGCAGCTATTTTAGAACTCTTTCTAATTTCAACTTATTTCTAAAGCATGCTTTAGGCTATTTTATATCTTCAAAAAGGGTCTTTGAAACCACAAGTTAAAGTCTTTCAAATTTTTTTTTTTCCTTCGGGCTCCTTAAAGCACGGGGCTCTGAAGACCCAGTTGCCACTTAGGTGCATGAAAAAGAGACTGTCAAACAGGCTGTGCGCGAGATGTGTACTTGTATAAAAGTAGTAAGAAGTAGGTTCTGTTCCCGTTTGAACATGCATATGCAAATGTCAGCAAGAAGTGGTATACCAATTTCTGTTTTTAACTGGACCTACCTAGTAATACGGTCGCCCAAGACTTTGCAAGCTGCGTCATAAACATAACATAAAAAGCGTAACCGTGTGCAGTCGCTGCTGGTAAGCGCACGTAAGTTTTGTTATTGTGGTTGTGGGTTTCTTTGTCAGATCCCCAGCTATGCTAGCCCAGAGAAGGAAGAAAAGGCTGCAGACTTCACACGTCTGCCCGCGGCCTCCTCGGCACCAGCACCGCGCGTGATGGCTTCGTGCAGCTGACCTTTACACCACCACACCTAGCGCACCTTGCGATACCCCAACGCCTCAACCCTTCCCCTGTTCTAGTACTCCTGAACGCAGCACACACACCGATAAGCCTCACTACAGTGTTTACATTAAATACAGCCCTTTGACTAGGAGACACTGTCGGTGCATCTCACCCAAACCGACGGCTCTCCTTGCCCTGTGCTCCGCGAGGCGGCGAAACAAAATGGCTCTCCTGCAGCTGCCCCGAATGCGGGCGGGCCGGCGGCGCGCGGCCCCCTCCGGTCCCCCACC
>NW_009191658.1:0-601 GCF_000690835.1 Fulmarus glacialis | reverse complement strand
CCGGTCACGTCCCGCACGCAGCCGCCCGCCGCCGGGCTCGGTTGGTCCCGGCAGAGCCTGATCGCCGGTTCTGTAGCGTTTGAGTACGTACAGCTTCTAACCCACCGTCTTCCCAAACCTCCCGGGGTCCTGGGAGGCAGTTAGAGATCCAGCCACGAATTTAAAAATATATTCGAGTGTAGAATTGAAAATAAATCTGCAAGCGCAGTGCTTTTCCTGGAAAACGGAGCACAGCAGTTCCTGCAGGTAACATAAGCCTGGTCTCACAGCAATATTGTTCTTTCCAGCTTTTGGAAACAGTCACCTGTTTGTTGTGTTTCCTCCTTAAGGACTTGATCAGATTTCACTGACATGAATCCTCTTTCACTTCCAATCTCTGAACATCCAAATTAATAGTTCTGGATCTTATTTGAGGGTAAATTATCCACAAATGTTGAATGAGTGCCAATCGGTGGGTATCCTTCAAATGAAGAAGGGGCACCTACGCAGCTGATGGGCAGGTCTGGCATAGGGCTGGCATCTCAAAGACAAAACCCAGAATATTGTTCGGCAGAAGAGCCCTGAGGAGCGGGACGGCCTGCACACACAGCCATGGCCTGCA
>NW_009191657.1:15221-30444 GCF_000690835.1 Fulmarus glacialis | reverse complement strand
AATGATTCTATGATTCTAACTACCTGAAAAATAATTATTAACAAAGTATTTGACCGTATTTGACTTAACAAAGTATTGATCCTGTGGGTGGGATCCACAGTGGCAGAGGCAGTGTGTGTATTAAACACAATTAGGAAGAAAGAAGTTTTCAGACTAGAATACTGAATAAGGCCCTCATGAAAGAGTAGTTCCTCAATTTTATGTGGTCAGATCAAGGGCTGTGCTGGCCTTCCACAACCAAAGTTCAATGTTTCCAAGGATCCTGGGACTCCTGCCTCGCAAAGCTTGTGCTGCACCCTTCTTTGTGGGCTACTGTTTCTAGTGTCAGCTGGGTTTAGCTAGCCAGGGATGCTGGCATATGATAATGAAGTTACGTCTTTATTTTACTAGGTAGGCAGCTGGATTCCAGGAAGTTTATTTTTTTTTAAGGCAAACCAGGTAAGGATAGAGTTTGATGTTAAAATTGATGAAACAGACTATCTAAATAGACTTGTTCAGAAATATGGGCAGGAAAAAACCCAATACACCGGGGTAAAGCAGCAGTCAAGACAGATTGATCAGAGGGAGCAGAAAAAGGTAGAGTTAGAACTGAAGACTGAATAAATTCTCAAGCTGTTTAGTATTATTCTGGAAAAGTATGGCTGTCTGTGACAAGAGTGTTCTGAAGACTTAACAGAAGAAAGGGTGATCAAGGTCACATTTGAGACTCTAGAAAAACATTACAGTGAAAGTAGTTGAGTTTTTGTCAACAGGAGAAGCAAATAAAAAGCGCCCTCCCCTCCTCCCCCCCCCAAAAAAAAGAGGGGGAGATATCATATCACAGAAACAGGCTACTTCTATTTTTCAAATTTGAGTTAAATTTTGAATTTACCCCAAAATATACACAGACAATTTAAAAATTATAAATAAAACTTAATGAAAAAGTATGTTAAATTTCTTCTATACTAAGACACGCACTCTCTCAAAAATTTAACGTCTAAAAGTATAGTTTCTATAGATGTTTTCTCTTGAACTTTCATACTGTGTTTGCTCAGTTTAACAGCCAAAATAAGTTTTTGATCTTTTCAACACTGTAGATCCTGTCTAACAGATGCAAAGCTATATTCTTTTGGTTTCAGAAATAATTTTCAACAATAGAAAACAAAATTCAGATCCAAGAATGCTTTTTTTTTTAGCGATGCTGCCAAAAGCACAAAGAATGCAGTCAGCCTCTTGAAAGCAAAGTAACTCCCATGGCACTGCTAGTCAACACTCCTCACAGCATTCTCTTCTGTGGATTTTCAGACACGTAGGACTGGCTGTCCATTATCGACATTGCTGCCATTGCTCTGGAGCAGAGGAACCACTGGGGTGTGCGTCACACACGCTTGGACCTTTGCTGACTCCATGTAAGTAACTTGCAGTGCCTTCTGCTTTACTTGTTTTTATGAGCAAAGCTGCCCTCACAATTATAACCAGCGCTTTTGTTGCTCTTCTCAGCAGAGATCACTCTTAATACAACTTCTAAAATGCTCTCTCTAAAGTCCTTAACGTTAGGCTAGAATAAAAATACTCTAAGGATGGTGAAGAGCAACAGGATGTAAAGAAATGGGTTGAAAATATAATCCCACTTCTTTAAAAGAAATATATCCTTACTTAGAATGCTATAGTCAGATCCGACAAGCAAATCCGGGGAGGACACACAAGATAAAGAGGGACCCTTTGGAAGGCAGAGAAAATTGTGCCTTATTACTTGATTGTTCCCTGCTGTAGCATCTAAAACCCTTCAAATTATTTAAAATTAAGACTATTGCTCATCATCTGTAGCATGTTAGAGAAAGAGCTTATTTTTTCTTCCCTAGATATGCTCTGTGTTGCTAATGCTGTTGCTAATTCCTGTAATTGTTTTGTCTCATTTATGTTTGCTTGTTGAATATACATGGATTAAATAGAAAATGATCTGAAGTTTAAATTTTATTAATTTTATTAACTTAAAAAATAATTTTATTTTAATATTCTTAGCTATATGAAAGGTTTTTCTCCAAGACTCCTTTCTTGGAGATTTATGACTGTATGAACTTTACAGCTTTACTTAAAGAAGGGTCTCCAAATTCACGCTTTCCAAAAAAAAATCACCCTTGAAAATTTTGCTGGTAGCTCGCCAAAGAAACAAAAAGGCAAACAGCAAGAGGCTGTAGTGATGTGTATGTGTTAATATGTATGTAGATATAATTATAGTTTTAACTAAATATTTCTCTACTGCTTAGATTTATGATATTGTGGCTATGATAGAGAGACTTTTTCTAAATTCTCTTTTCTAAAGGAACGCTCCAACAGAAAGAAGAGAGAATAATTTTACTGAATCCAGTGAGATTCAGTATTTATTTCTGTTGCTTGTGACATTAATTTCGTAACATCTGGTATATGTGATGGGGACTCAACCCTTTCTTTTGGTTAAGAGCCCCATAATTTTAAGGGTAACAGTTATTAGTGAGATTATTATCATAGGAAAAAGGAGATTTTCCTTAGTAGCTATAGCCATTCACATGAAGCTGAGTTCCACTTCAGGATATGGCAGCCTACACTATTTAGATAAATGCCATGTGGCCACGTGCAGGCATGTTCTAATTTATTTGAAATGATTTACACTAAGTTTCTTAATAATGTTCTGTCAATAGCTGCTGTGCAATTACTTTCTTTCTAGTTTCCAAACTATAAGGACTCTTACCTCTAACTGGCCATCCAGGTCACACATCTTTTTGTTCCCTAAGTGGATGAGTGTAATCTCTTGAACTGGCTATCTTTGATTCTGTTCTCTGCTCTAAGCTTAAATTAGATGATTGCTTTTAAGGTAGCTAAAAGAATGTTTCTTCTTGTCCTAGACCTTTTTTTGATTTTGGTATCAGGAACATTCCGCACCTTCCTCATTAAAATAATATCTGAAGAAAAATCCCTTTTGTAGATTACAGTAATTTGTCTTGCTAAAGAAAACTGCACAGTCTCTGTAATGTGTCATACTGTGCTTTAGTTTCTGGACCAGCACATTTATGAAACTTCACAGTTTTATGTTCCTAAGAGGAGGATGGACTGAACAGACATACTGGGCATTCATCATTTTTCAGGGAACAAATACTGTGTATATAGTCCTCCTGTTCTCTGTGACATTCCCCCTGGAAGTCCATCCTTGGATCTGTGCAAAATCATCTAGACAATTGAGGGTAGGGAACAGCTTCTGTAAGAGAAAGGCTTACAGAAACTAGAAAGAGTTGACTAAAAGAAGAGTAGCTGGAGGCCTGTGTAATCATTACTAGTATGAAGAAAGTGGTCAAGGAATGATTGCTCGTTGTCTCTTTCAGAACAAAAATTTGGGAAAGAGGAATTTCTCGCAAACATTAAATGTAATTTAATCTGCTAAAAGGATTAAGAAATCACCCTCATTCATTTTCAAAAATCTCATAAATTTGGGGGTATTTTTTGAACTTTCCTTTTTGGCCCTACTGCGGTTCCCATAGAGGAATTTATTTTGAAAGGATCCATAAAGACGACCCCTGAGAGATTCCATTGTACTTATCACTGCATGTTGTTCCATAGCACAGTATCACCTTAATTTCTTTTTTTTTTTTAGCATGATTTGAGTGATAAGAATATAAAGTGTGCATAAAATCAGTACCCCATCTTTCTTAAGGGAATCATATATATGTAAATATTGCGTGCAATTTTTCTCTGCTATTTCTGGAGCACCCCAACTTTATATGAGCTTAATTGCATTATTTTCTTATTTGCATTCTATTTTGTTATTTAGTAAGCTCCTAGTTGGCATGAGAAATAATGAGAAGGCTTTCGGAATGCACATTAATGCAGGAGTTTTTTTCTCTGGCTGACATTTCCTATAGACCTACTGTACAAGTGTCATCTGGGAAAATAATATTTGTCACAAATGTATTAGCATGAGGAGTAAAGTAGAAAAAGATTTTAAATAAAATCAAGTTGTTGTGTGTTTCTCTGTTTCGTTTGGTTTTTTTGGTTTTGTTTATTTTTTTTTAATGGAATAGCTGTATTTCTTACACCATTGCTAATATTGCAGAAATCATGTTAGAGATCACTTCATTACTGACCACGGGCAGTATGCGGCCAAAGCTTTGACAGAACAGTCAGTGCAAAGGGTCACATAATACTATGCAATTCTTTTGGAGCCTGGAGATTTGAAAGGAGGATCAGCCGTGAAATAGGAGTTTTTTTCCCATGCTCCGTCATCTCACTGAGATTTAAATAAAACATTAGGAAGTGAAACAAGTTGTGAGTTCTTTGGAGAATGTAAGGAACAAACCAAGTAAGCAAAGACTCACTGCTTTGGCACCAGCAGGGCACTTGTCTGCCAGTCTTCCTGAGCAAATGACTTCCGCAAAACAACTGGTAGGCAATATAGTCATCCTTATGGCAAAATACTCTTAAGAAATAACTTTAAAATGTTTATTTTTGTTCCTGACAGTTTGTATATCTCTGTAAACTGCCACAACACTGTTAAACACAAAATCCACCAGCTACAATCTCTTCAAAATCCCACCTCAGTCATCAGCTGTTGCTCTATCATCAGTAGAAGAAAATTGTCTAGAAACCAAGCTGCTATCACCAGTCCAGCTCTTTCTACAGAGGCTATCAGAGGTAGCAACTTTTCCTACGTCAGATGCCTTTTGTGGTGAATCTGACAAAAATTGTCAGCTTAGCGTGAAACAAATACTGCTGCATCCAAAGTCATAGCAGAATCAGGATTTTACAATGATTAAGATTTCTACAGCCAAAAGAGAAATGCCTCAGCTTGTGGGTGTCTTTCTATTCAAAATGAACACAAATTGTTTCATTTTGGACAGAGGTGATCCAAATTGCACACAAGTAATTCTGCTTTCAAAATATCCAAATCAGACACCACCGAGCCAGCCCTGTTGCCAAGAAAACACCTTTCTTCTCTCTCATCTCTTTCTCTTGCTTTTAGTCCACTCTCTTTTCCTTCCTCTGCTCAGCTTTTGATCCGAGAAGTCCCTCAGCTCAAAGGAACTAGCCTTCAGTTTGATGTTTTGAAACCTTGCCTGGCCTCAGACAAGTGGGTGTAACAGCTCAGCCCCTTGTAGGGGTCAGAGATGAAACAATATCCAGCGGAGCCCAGATTTCCTCCAAGCCCCTTCTATCCAAACAGAGCGCTTAACCCATACAGTCACCTGAATGACGAGGCCCTTTATCTTTAGCATCTTCTCTGGATAGTTTAAGATGAAGTAATTCCATTAATGTTTCATACTCTTGTTTCATTAATTCTTTGAAGGAAGAATGTATTATTAAATGGTCAGTCCCTTATCTCTTATCAGTTCAATTAAGGTACAGGAGGTACATCCACAAAGATGTCCTCCAGCAAAACCGGAATTAACATCTGATATTTTGAGGATTAAGAAGGCTCGGAAAACCACAAAAAGCAAAAGGTTTTCAAGCTCCTCTTATATATAACACACAATGGAAAAAAAAGTGCAGTTACTCTTCTCTTACTAAAGAAAAATATTTCAGCTTGTTGTAATTGTAAACTGTAAATGTGGCATAAAATCCCCTCTTTAAAATAAGTATCTTTCTTGATTAAGGCCTTTCCCAAGGGTATTCAGCCTTTGCTTCCCATGAAAACCTTTGTCTCTGCTCTCACTTCTTGCTAGTTTTCTTTCTCCCCTTCACATTTCCACCTAACTATATTAAAATTCCGGTGTTGCTACCTAATTGTTCCATTTCAGTCATTTTTAATGCTGCTTATTACCACTATTTGTTTACTTAAGACATCCTATGACTGCATGAACGGTGTGTTTCCAACAAACACCATGTCTATTTATTTCTAAATTTTTGTGTGCAATAATAGTTTATTCTACTCACCATAATTCAGCTGAATTTATAGTTAGATGATACAGTTAGAATGAACAGCCCACCTCAGCACGAGAATGCAGTTTTAAAACATTGTTAGTTCTGTAAAATGATAGTCTACTGCATATGGTAGATACAAAATTGTCGAATAGGATTCTCCCTATGGTGGGTGCTAGAGAGACTTGAACTGGGATCTGAGAGCAAAAAGTGCTCCAATAGCACTTTAATGAAAGCAAGGTTAATGAAAAAGCCGGTTTCACTAAGTCTTACTGCCCATAATGCAGCTGGGTAGTGGTACCAACTGCTCGAGTGTCGCACGCAGGCTGTGCACGAACAGAATAATTCTGTCCCAACAAAACCTCGCATCAGTCTCCTACACAAAAGTAACTTCACTCAGGATTGTGCCATCTACAACCTTTCACCAAAGCTATAAGGCAGGTTGTCAGAGTTCCCCAGAATTGACTCCTTCTGTTCATGCCAGGGCTCGAGAAACCTCAAATTCTCTCCAGTCATCCCCACTTCCCTACGCATTATGCGTGGTTCTTTTCTCTATCATTCCTTCATCCTATATAGCGCAAGCAAAGATGTAGAGTATTTTGGTTTGGTTTTTTTTTTTTTTTTTAATATGCTGTGCCTAATGAGAGCCTATATTCCTGTGTGTATGTTACAGAGTGTTCTGTGTAATGCCAATCATTCCTTTGACTTCATTGCCATACTCAGGAAAAAGTTTCTGATTAATGAGTCTTTTTACTATGCAAGCAAAAAACGAAGAGATACCATTTAAACCCAGTGAGTTGTGGAGGCAGGCAGAGGAATCAGCATAGTGGTGTTTATGTGTTTGACTGACTTACAGCTTAGTTACATGACTAAAATAGTGAAGGAATATTCTTGCTTTACCTTTTAGTAGAGCACTGTGCTGTACAATATTTTCATCTACTGAAAATGTTTTTATAAAGTATGGATAAAACATGTATATTTAAAAAAAGTCCCACTTGTGTAAGCCTGTACATCAATGACATAGTTGGAAGCACTTTATGAAACAGTGTATTAACTCAGTAAAATACAAATGAAAACTGTATATTAATTGTTTTATATGCCCTCCTGTACTCATGTTTTATTAACTTTTTTAATATTACCATGTATCACGCTTGCATGTGATACTCTTCCAAATAAGGTACTCTTTTTACTTGGTTTATGAAAATAAATGAGCATTTCAAATTAGCATTTTGATTTTGCATGAAAGAACATAATGTTTTTTCTTGTATTCCCTGATTGTTTCAAGGGCATTGTATCATACCGTAAAGCTGAAGACTCTTTCATCTTTCTTCAGATAAAGTTGCTAATTACTTTTAATTTTACATGCTATTTAAAGACTTTAACATTTATTATTACTATCAGTACCAAATCCTAACATCATTCAGAGTAGTAAGACAATCAATAACTTTTTTGTTTTAATGTTTCTGTTACAAAGTACAGTGATCACATACTCGACCGCCGCCTCATTCCCTTTCCTGACTAGAATTTTATCAAAGTACAAATGTTAGGAAGCTCAATGAAAATACGGTTTAATGCAGCCAGTTAAATTGCCTGAGAGGAAACAGTGAATACAGCTTTTTTAAAGCCTTTCCCCTCAGGCCATTAACTAAGAAACTGGTCACTAACTGCTGGTAACAAACCATTTTGGAGGGATTATTGCTATTACCAGTATTCAGTGGTTTATGGCTACATTTTGTTAAAGACATTAGGAACTGTAACATGGATGTTCCCACGGTATTGGAAAAATCATTCTTTTCCCTTGTGATTAACAACAGTTTTTCTTCCAGTCTAGATGTCTCGAATAGTGGGTTCATTATTTGTCATATCTCTCAGTGCTGTAAAAATGGCTTTTCATTATGGCCAGGATTCAAACGAAAAGAGTGAAACTATACTACTGACTTCTGGGAAAGTATGACTCACGTAGAAACCACCACACGTAGACTAGATTTCAACTATTTCCAAGAGTTTTAGCTGCCACGGAGAACTGGTTGACAGAACAATATACAGTAGCTTTCCCTTCCTGTGATCAGCTGTTTCTTGGTGAAGGCATCAGCACTGCTGAAGAAATAAACAAGGTTTATATATTCATTTTATATAACAATGTAGTGTAAGTTTAGGTGTAAGAAAGGGGTTTGGATCAGTATGTTTCTAGCCCTGTACAGTTAGTTCCGTTTCCTAATTATTACAATTTACATAATCTACAGTAATAGCAAAGATGGGTCAGCCTTAGTTGTAATGGAGAGTGCAGAATCATAGGAAGTTCAGCACTTAATTGGGAAAAGTTCTGTGGAGCTCCAAAAATCTTTCTTTTATTCCTTTTTTAAGGAACTCCATCTAAGAAGATATTTTGACAGCTTAGTTGTATAAATTATATTGTTGAGTTAGAATACAGATTACAAACACATTATTTGCATGGGAAATGTGTTTTTCACTCTATCCTGTCCCCCTCTATCTTTTAATTTTTTTAAAAAAACATAGATCAGAACATATCATTAGCTATGCTTCCTAGTGAACCTGACTTTTCTCGAGAAATTTACATCTTTCTCTCATTTTCTGTTAAGGTTTCTTACCCTGTTTTCTCACCTAAAGAATTATAATGAGGTAGAGTGAATGAGATCTATGGGGAAAGCAGTGGACCTAGAGACTAAAGGTAAAAGGATGATTGATGGTATGAAATTACCATAAAAGTACAATCAGGATCAGATTTTAAAATGAATTTTTAAGCAGCCTAAGAGATACTCTTTGATTTGTAGTCTGGTGGAATGGATAATGTCTCATTCAGTGGATAAAGTTTCTCACTGTGTGATTTGAGCTTTTTCTGATCTTTCTGACTGGGAGTAAAATGGAACCAAAGCATAAAGTGGTTTTTAATGCTGAAAATATCAAAGACAATATTCTTAATGTCAAAACCTAGGCATAGCAGGTGAGAAAAGAAAAATAAATATAAGAAAATTATAGTGTTGGCATTATTGTATTAGATAAAGACACTATCTTCTTAAGCATCCTCTTGATCCATAAAAATATTTTAAACATAAGTAAGGAAAGGGTCAGATTTTTATGTTGATGAAAAAAACCTGAATCTTTAAACAGCTTAAGATTTAAGTGTTTGTGAATTTGTTAAAAAAATCAGTAAAGCCTACCAAAATATTCAAATACAAGACAAATACTATAATTTATGTCTATTTGAGCAACGCATGACGTAAGCCTTGTGATCTCTGTATAACTAACAACAATTTACAGTGCATTCAGTGGGTCAATTAAAACAGAGCTTAGTGGGTATTTAAGAGTGTAAACTATTCTTTGAAATTATTCCTGTATAATTGCATCAAATATTAAAATAAATTTAGGAAAGTTTTAAGCTGAAATTAGGACATTTTTATCTAATTTAGTACATTCACATGAAGTAACTAATTGGCTCTGTAGGATTGATGTTAGAAATGGTTATGTTGTTGACAGGCTTTTTCTTTTAACAAAATTCTTGCAAATGTGAATTCTTGTTTTTTCTCCTCCCACTCTCTAGTTTTATTTTTTTAATTTAGAGGATTTAAATATGATGGTAACATTTTAAAATAGGGATTTTTTTTTTGTAAGCTAATTCACTCTTCTTTCATGTAAAAGGAAATTTATGACTAATTTCGTTTCTACTATATATGTAATAAAGATGGACAGGTATACCATTTATGGTATAACCTCAAAGGATTTTTTTTATTATATGGTTCCTTATTGTATGGCTGTATATTGTGATATTAAAATTACAGACAATATTTTAAAATAGTTTAGCATTATAAAAAAATCCTAAGATTTCCAACAGTTGCTTCTTATGACAGTTTTCATTTTCTTCCCTCCTACTGACAGTTCCCATAATGACTTTAATCATATAGTCTGGAAATGGAGCAGGTTACTGAGCAGCAACAAACTCACTGGTCAATGTCGGTGTCACTTTTCTGGGAGCAGGACTTTTTGAGCATCAAGGAAATAATTTTAACAGCCTGCTGGAAAAGTGTTAAGTGCATTAACTCCCTGTCAATCACATTTTTAGCATGCTGGCCAAATTATTATTATTTGGCTCAAGACATTCTGTTGAAACTTATTTGTATGGTATTCTTATCTGTGTACCTTATGTGACTAATGATGATTGTTTATGGAGAGGTGCCTGTCCAATTATTTTTGAAGGAACACAAGAATGCAGAATGACTGGAAGCATCAGGTTTTTGCCAGAGAATGCCTCAGGTAAGAGGAGAATGGCTAGAGGCTATAAGGAATCACAAGAGACAAGTCAGAGTCGTAAATTGGGAAACTGACATATCTCATCTAATATACTTGCTAACTAGGCCTTTAAAAACCTTGACATTTAACTAAGTTTGTGGAAAAGTTATAGATTTTGTCCTTTTCTATTGGCCATAACTCATTAATATGATGAACTGAGGTGTTTATAATCATTACCAGCATTAGCAGACTAGCATATGGGATCATTTAGAGATCCAGTTAAGCACCTAACAACTGCTCAGTTGTTTATGTAGGTTGTGCCTTTTTCAAAGTCAAGTCAGTCAAAAATGATACTGCAAGTTATTTACCCTTTTGGTACTTCAGTATGTGAAATGGGATGAAAGAATGCTGGTATTCAGCTGAGGCATTTAAATAAAGCTTTGGAAGTCCTGGCCTGCTTAGAACAGACTGCAATCTTTACTGTAAAACGGAAATTTCTGATGGTCTCAGGAAAAAAAAGGTAATATAAAAACAAAATTTGCAGTGAATGCTGCCTATTAACTCAAATCTATTTAAATACATTAGGGACTTAACTTTTTTTTGTCTTTACCCATTAACATTTCAAGGATAACACATACTGTGTAATTAAATACCTACCCTGCCCTGATTCAGATTCTGTGTATACAGGTTTTTATATGGGTGAAAAAAATCTAATTTCTGTGTAAAAAATAAACCAACAAAAAATCAAGCCGTAGAATTCTGTGAAATGAAAAACAAAAGGAACTCATTGCAGTATGAAAAGTGGAAATGATCACCAAAAAAAAGTAGGAGGAGGCACAATAGCACAATAGCTTGAAAACAGTATGTTTTAATTTCTGAATAGCTTTTCTGTCTCAAGCATTACTTTAAAACAATATACTTTGCAAGCAAGCATTTTTATGCTTAGGAATTGCTATAATTATTCCAAAAAGCAGGGAAAATGTGAAGGGAGCTAGTCAATAGGAGCGGGGGGAAGCTGCTAGGGATTGTTTTCCCAGGGCAGGAAACTGAAATTCAGTAAGAAATGGCATTTTGACAAGCACTTTGTATTTCCAACCAAAATGGAATCTTGCTCATTTAGTCATTAACTGGAAAACAGTTAATTGAAGCAAAACCCCCACCTTAATCTTACATGTGAGAAACTGTGTTGACTTTTATAGGATTTGAGTTAACTCTTCCAACACTAAGAATTCATTACTTTTACCTAATGTACTTTGGAACATGAATAAATTATACTGTAACATATTACAGTAGGAGAGAAAATGACTACTACTGTTCAGGCTGTGTGACGTTTTTCCATGCTACCCCCATTTTCAGCAGCTCATAACTTTCTGAAAACTTCTGGCTGCTGGGTGAAATTTTCATAGTTTAGGTCTCTGTTGGATGAAAATTATTTTTTGAAAGTTTGAGGGACTCGTTCCATTATTTCTGGATACGTGTGAATAAAAACATATAGCCCATCAGACAAACATTCTTGTTTCTTCTGCACTATCCTGTCGTCCAAATGGAGAGTGAAAAAAGGATCATTTTATGTGAATTTGTGGACTGCAAATGAATAATTGTATCTCTGCATTTGAGTAGCCTAGGTACTTTTGAAAATAATGAAAATCTTAGAGGAATTTTCCTTTTTTGTCCAGTGTGCTGCTGAATTCACTCAGCTTTTTGTCCTCAGCACATTTTTCATGTGATAATCACACAAACTTGTTAAATATAAGTGTTCTTTAACTGGTCACTTATGATCAACAATTACTTGGCAGTATTTTGACTGGTTGAGATTGCTGAAGACTCTATGTTGGGTTATACTCAAGTAAGACTTCAGATGTAGTGAAATGAAATTGCAGTGTTCCAGTAGGTGTAGGCTCCTTGAAATGTTACATTCCATCATTAATCTAATCTTCCAGAGGAACGTGTTCAGATGGTGTGTTAATTTTCTTCCAATTACACTGGAAGGCATTATGCAGTAAGTTAAAGAACTAGGTGTAAGCAACTTTGAAAAGACATTTATGCTTGCAAAAAATAGTATCTGACTCTTCCAACTGTTTGTCCCACCCTCTTCAGCTGAGGAATTCAGTTCCACAGGTGTTCTGGTAAGAACTTTCACAGAGGTAGCAGACTCCTAAATGTTAGTATTTATACCAGAAACTTGGCTACAAATTATTCCCAGCCAGTGAAAAAATAGTAAGCACATGATCTCACTCAATGTCCACAGAAAAACAGTAAAATATTTTAATAGACTGCCTGCAGGTAGTCTGCAGGACAAGAATGATCATAAAAATGATTTGGTATATAAATGCTTTAGGTAAGAAAGGAAATAATTCCTGTCTCAAAAGACTGCAAATTAGGCAAGCAGTCAAGGCAAAAGACAGGCAAAACATGCAAGAATGTATATATAAGTGTTTGTGCATGCTACTGTTCCCTTTAAAGTTCCCTTACTTTTTTGTGAACATGAGAGGTGTGTGAAGACAACTGTGAAACCTTCAGGCAATATGTTCCCCAATCTACAGATACTGTGTTTGAAGAACAAGAATTCTACTATGAAGAGCAATGTATAGCAGTAAATACACAATATATAGGCCTCTTATTTCTGCTGTACTGGTCATTGAATACTCTGAAAAGATGCTGGCAGATTTCCCAACTTGTTCCCACTTTCTTCTGTCAGAGAATATTTTTCCTATTACTAGTAACTCAGCTAGTAACTCAACATGAGGAACTCTTAGTTCTTCTTCAGCGTAATTCCTCCATCTTCTCCTAGGTCATGTGGGCAGGAGAAGACAGGAAATGACAGGTATCCCAGACAAACTTTGCTGTTCTGTTTCCATCATTATAATAACGTATCATCATTCTTCATAGACCTCCCCTAATTCTTGATTAGATCTTCCACAGACATGATTCTCATTCACTAGCCTGAAATTAATCTTATTATTCTACTTCAGTGTCATTCAGTTGGTGTTTTATTTATCCTCCCTAGTAAGTTCTTCTGGTGTCGCTTCCATATAAATCAGCAGGCATTATAAAGTGTTGTCTTTTGGTAGATGTTCAGAATCAAAAATCTCTCCGAAAACAAAAGGTCTAAGCATTATCTCTCCGCCTGCCACGATCTTCAGTTTCTCATCGGTAAAATAATTTTCTTTGCCAGTAGAGACATGACTGTCATAATCAGCCCCTCCCTGAGAACCTTTAGGACATGCAGATACCACCAACATTCTTGGAGGGGCTTTAACAGATAAACTATGGCAAATTAGACTGCAATGGGCTGCCCCTTCTTGTTCTTTTATCTTTCTGCTCTTGGTTTAATACTTCAGCAAACGGGTAGCAGAATAGAACATTTTGGTGGGCATCAGTTCACAGGTCAACATCTTAGCATAAACATTTTCACATCAGCCTTTTAAGATGATGTGCTAGTCTAAGAATCTAGGCAGCTGAGAAACAGTCAGAGAACCTGATCTGCTGCCCCAGCAAGGTGCGCAGCTGAACAGAGGGATGAAATGCTGCAAATTGCACCAGAGCTTGTAGGACAAGTGACATACGCTTGGGTTTTCTTAGTTCCAAGTGCAGCGAGGCTGCTTTGTCCTACAAACTTAATGACACTTCTGTGATATTCAGCTCTGGTGATGGGGTCATTAATTTAATTGAAATGATTAAATAAAGGTGTGTAAGGGAAATATCGACTACAATCACTAGAGATAAACCCTTCTGAAGAGACAACCTGGAAGGGAGGACATCTTCCCTCCAGAAAGAAAAAAAGGATGAGGAAGAATTGCTTTCTTTCCTCCTTAGCAGAATTAAACGTCTTAACAAATGACGCTTAATTGATAAATTTGGACAAGAGATTGGGAAAATTGTTTCCTTTAAAATTCTGAATGTAATCTCCCTTTCTGCATTTACAAAGCACATGCGTAAAGAGAAAAGAGGAAAAACAATATTCCAGTTCCTGTCAATTCTTTGCGTTTGGATTAATTCTGCAAAATACATCTCCATAAATGAGAATAGATTGTTACATCTTTCCCTGGGAGGTCATGTGAACCACAGTACGCCAAGTTGTTATGCTGGGTCTAAACTTGCAGTTAGCCTTTTCTGTAATGCTGTAGACTAAAACCTCAGTCCCCAACTTGACCAAAATTCTAGCTCCAGCCCCAAGCTTCATTGCTTAAATAATATATCTTGATTCGGTATTATTTTATAGCGCTTATATCCTGCTTTCTATTGGTTAATTGATAGGAATAAGTGAGTAGAAGTTAATTATTTGGAGTAACAGCAGCAGTAAATTAAAAAAGAGATATGAAATGTTTTTGCTTCAGTATAAGGTACTGGCTGTTATTGTGAAGGTCAGTGAAGTTAGCAAAGAAAGTTAATACAAGATGCATACAGTACATTAGCTAAACTTATAAGATAATTTTCTGGAAAGGTGTATGTCTGTAAGTGTTCCAGTAGAAAGTATTGTTAATAAAACAGCAGCTCAGTACATTCAAACCCTACGAGTGTCTAAGTGCTCTAAATGCATTGGGCTGCCCATGTTGTTTTCAGATTGGCTGTTCTGTTCAGCATGCAGGCTTAGCACTGTGTGTGCAACCGCTGCTGACTTCAGTGGGGCCTTTAATCCTACACATGAGTATATCTCTTTCTGCTTTACAATTCCAAAATTTATTTAATCAGATTTGAGACATGTGCATCACTGGACATGAATGGAATAATTATAGAGAAGGGACTGGAAAAGTACATAGAACGTTCGTATTTTTAGCAAAATAACACTTGCAGATACACTTTATAACTAGTACTTACACTTACATTTTCTTGTTTTACTAGGGTGTATGAGAAGAGAACAACAGAGTGTAACCTGTTCTGTATAAGTCTTCCTTATGTCTGTCATATATGACGTTTAAGAGTGAGGAATGGAGAATCAGCAGCCATGGCACCCCTTGTGGCATTGTGACTGCCTCTCCAACCTCCATGCATGGGTAGAGCTGTGGGCTGATGTTGTGGCATGGGAGAATGGAGAGACAGCGCTGGAAGCTGGGTTAAGCCCCATGGCTCCCATCCCCTTTCCCAACAATGCCTCTTTTGTACCGCTGCGCTA
>NW_009191657.1:0-15202 GCF_000690835.1 Fulmarus glacialis | reverse complement strand
AGGGAGAGTCCTGTGGAGGCTCAGAACTGTGAATTTGGTGCAGGGAGAAGTGTACGAAGGCACAGACGGGAGGTTCAAGATGGAACCAGAGCCGAGGTGGAGGGTGAGAAGTGAAGGCATTGAGGAAGAGAGCCTTTAGACAAAAAGGAAAAAAAAGGAATCTCTTTTGAGGTAGAGTCATAACCAGGCAGGAGGCAATGGATAAACTAATATATCTTTCCCCATAGCAAATTTCTGTGATCTGAGGTTCTAGATAGTTTGTTTTGATACATGATACATATGTTAGTTATTATTATATGGCTTGATCTTGACCCACTTGAGTCAGTGAGCACTTTTGCTCACTTTTGTTCTGTATATTTAAAACATAAACCAGTATTTCTGTTAAGCAGCTAATCCCACACATCAAAAAAAAAATGTGGCATTTGACTTATCTCATATACGCAGTCCTTGCCTAAGGGGAATTAACATGACAGAGGGGCAATAGCATGAAGTTTTGTTCCATTCCCGACTCTGGTGGGCTCTGTCACTAGCTTGCACGACAAACTTATTCTAATAACATTCAGTGTCTTAGTTTCCTCATCTGTAGGACTTGGATAATAACTTTCATTTTATTTGTAAATATATAAGAACACTTTAGAGAAATAGCTGTTATTATTTTTAATTGAATCAATTATGTCTGAATCCCAAGGTATTTACTAAGTCTAGGCAACACCTTTCACTGGATGAATGAGGCCACTTGGCTAGATAGAACACATAAGTCCACATGAATGGAACCATTCATTTAATCTACTTATTTTAATCTTTTTTCTTCCTTCTCCTATAATGGCACACCTGGTACTTTGTGCTTGAGAAAACTAGGCTTGGCCATTTAAAGTAACTATGTTGAACATAATTGTTTATAAATAACACACAAGCATCTTTGCAATATCCAAGACAAGAAACATCCAACTCCCCTTATTCTGTTCCGGTCAGTTCCTTATCTCAGTGCATTCTTGGCACATGTGCAAGTAATCTGTCTGGTTTACAAGAGGGTACATCATCTGATTTTATTGGTGAAAACAGTTTTAATAGCTTTCCTTTCTGAAAATAACTCTGAAACTCTGACATCTCCATTAGATTCATGTCCATTTTACTGAACTGATGTTCTTCCAACAGCCTGTTATGTTTTCCCTCCTTTTGTTCATTTATTGCTAATAAAGCAGCCCCAAGAATAACTTTAGCTGTGTCCCAAATTATCTTTAGTTGCATCAACAGTATTATTTAGATCAGTGCAATTTTATTTTTATCAACACTTAAGTTATTCTTTAAAAGGCAGTTGTTATATCTTCAAAACTTTCTGTCAGTGTTTCTGTCTGCGGTCTTGGAGATACAATTGCCTCATACACAATATACCTGGCTGTAGGAGGTAGCATTTATTTTCACTATTGATTAAGAGTGAATGATTTCTCAGAAAAAAATCGCAAGGAGCATACATCAATTTTTTCCCCTAGCAGGGATTGCTTGCAGCAGCATCAAGGAAAGGGTACCATTTACTATCTTTAAAAATTGCTTACCCATTGCAGGTTTAATTGCAACAATCTTCTGGTAATTGAAACCTTCTCTTATAGCTAACCTAATCTGAATTCAGATAGGTTAGCATAAACTGCTCAGACCAATGTATAGTTGATATTGAAAAGCACAGATTAATTTTAGGAAAGCAGCTGGCCTCATTTTTCCTTTAAATGATTATAATTACCGCTCACTCCTTAATAACTGTTGTTTTCGTAAGTCTTAGTTGCAGCTTAGAATCTCCCCTGCCCCCCAGTTTACATTTTTCTAAAACTCTCTCAAAAAGGCAAAAAAAAAAGGCATTCCCTTCTCCATACTGTCAAACGTTACTTACCCATTTCCTGGGATGATCAAGACTAGCAAAGAAGGGAGACGGTTTTTAAAGCACATGCTTTTAGCCTGTGAGTATCAGGCTTATCAGTAAATTTTCACCATCTTCCATCTGTCATGAAATGCACTGTTATCCCCATTTATCAATGGAGAACTGAAGTAGAAGAAAACAATTTACTCCATCTCATACTGAAGGGTTATGATAGAACTAGGACAGAGCCTGAATTCCCTGATCTTGGTAGAAGGCTTTAACAACACATCACACAAAATTGCTAACTGAAAAGAGATAAATTTGGCAATTGAATTAATAATGCCTCCATCATTATATGAAGAGGAGAACAACAATTTGTCTTACTTTTGTATTACACTTCTTGTTTTACATGCTTTTAAAAGTGTCTCTTGAATTTCATATGTTTGGGGTGTTTGATTGTATTAAGGTTGATTTTTGGGGGGACAGACATTTTCTGGAATACTTAGGGATTGATGAAAGAGTGATTTTCAACTCAACAGCCTTAAGAGTGGGAGGTACCAGTGTGTCTCTGCTTTACGTAGCCTGTTTGAAACTATCAGTAGGGGTTTGTAGATCTATTGGATGGATGGAGCTGGAGAAGTAGTGTTTGATGGCTGCGAAGCAATTTGTGTTGGATTATTTGTGGGCAAAAATGGGCTTCTCTTGTCTAGTGCTGTTAGTACTCTTCATTGGATTCTGGAGATTGTGACTAATTAAAATAAGAAACAGGTAGTCATTTTTCAAAACAAATGCTAAGTCTATAAATAAACTATAACCTGACTGCAAAGTCATTATTTTAGGGAATTACTGTGTTGCTATATTCATTACAGCATACGATAATACCTACATGTTTGTAAATTTATCTTATTAGTTCATTGGCATGGTTGTCCTAGGCAAATTTTAAGACTTTGTAAGTACCGTGTTTTTGTCCTAGGTCTTCAAATTATAATTCAGGTTTTAATATTGACCATTAAACCACTGACATATTGCCTGTGGTAAATATAAAGAAACTTACTGGAAAATGAACACCAGTTTATTTGTTAAAGGTATCTGGCAGATTAATGGGATATCACTATTATTATCTTAGTGGAGGGTAGAACATTTAAGTCAGTATTTTGTCAAGACTTTCGGGCCAAATTCTCTTGTGTCACTACTGACAGGTAGATGAGCACTCTAACATACCTATGATGAGAACCAACCTATCATCTTTTAGTGGTCTAGATTTTATGCTGTGTAATTTTTATATCAGACGAGATCATCTTTCTGATGGCTGTTTGGAGTGAGAAAGACCTCTGACTGCCTTCCCCCCTTCCCCCCCAGTGCTAGAAACTTGTGTTGGGACAATATTTAAGAAATTGAGTGAAACTTTTTAATTAAAACACACAAAATGGACTTAAATTATATGATTTGAAGATCATTTTGCCTAGGCTGTTTGTCACCCTCAATTTTCATCTGATGAATCCTTGGGGAAAGCAAAGAGATACAAGCCCAGCACAGTGAGAGCTCCGATAGTCCTGTAGTCATTCAACGCACTGCCCCATGAGACGGTTGTGACCTGAGATCAGAAGTGTCATTTAAAATCATCAGGCACCAGTATGTGAGTGTCACTAGGCCAGATCCATTTCAGGAATCATTTTACTGCCGTCAGTGAACAGACAAGGATGGTGAATGATAATTACTTGTAGTTTACACTTCAATGCAACTAACACTTTTTCATGTGAATGACTAACATTTTTAATGTGAAGAGGTTACTGTGTAATCCCATTTTTGTTTCATACTTATTGCCATATGCTGTATATTTTGTTCTTTTAAATAGTGTTAATATTCTCTTTGACTGCATTATATACAATAGCCCATCTCCCTTTTGATTTATAAAATATGCTTATGAGACTAAGAGCATGTACGGTATTAAAATACATTAGACTGATAGAGCCACCGTCAATTAAAAGACTCCTCCAAAAATGCAGTTTATGGGCTCAACAAAGTCTCTTCAAAAAGATCAGCCCTTGAAGCTTCTGGGGGAACAATCTGGGGCTTTTTTAGTCAGCAGGGAGCTGAACTCTGAGCTCTCGCTGCTCAGCACAATTCATAGCTGCCTAAATAGCTTTATAATTCAAGAATTTCATCTCATCTGAAGCGTCAAAGTAGAATACAAATAGAGAAGTGACCTTTAATCAGTAACTCAAACCATAAAACTCATGTATTTGGAAACAATCTGGAAGCAACTGCAAGCTTCCCTGTGAGCAATCCCACCACAGCAAGCAAGCAAGCACATCCTGTACTTCATGAAGAGACATCAGATTTAGCTCGGCTTGAATGCATTACAGGGTGGAGATGAATCTCCGAAAGGAAAATTTGTGGTTTTCTTTGCCAAATAAATGTATGAATAAAACACTCTTGGCTCCTGATATTATTATTTATCCATCAAAAATAGCGAAAATCCTGGTTTGCACACATTTCCAGCAAAAATATGTCTTTTCCATCAGGTATATTTTACCAGAAACTACTTCCTCATAATAAAAAGCAAAAACTCTAGCAACCATTACAGTGTTTGTTGTCTCTCCAAAATGCACTTAGCAGCAATAGCTTTGACATGGGTTTTATTGATTTTCATTTAAATAAAAGATTTTTTTTTTAAATAAAATTTTTGATGAAGAAGAAAACAAACTCTTTTAATGAAAAGATTGAAAAAGATCCCATTCAACTAATGCAACAAAACTACTTCAAAATTATAATAGTTAGAGAAGAGAAAATGTTCTATTCATTTTTCAGACACAGTTCTCACAAACCAGATATACACAAAATAATCCTTTGTAGCTGTTGCTTAAAGATACCCCTGGCTCAAAAGAATCTCTGTATACTGGACCAAAGTATGCATGCAGTGTCTGGTAGCTTTATTATACTTAAAAAGAAAGAAAACTACAGAAGGATGTGCAGTGTAGTATGACTAGGAGAAAAGAGATTTTTAGATTTTTTCCGCGTTTTCTCTGCGAGGCTGTGTTGGCGGTGTTCATATTAATTTAATTTTGTGGCTATGTTTCTTCAGTAAATATTCAGTCCTGCTGTAACAGATGATTTGGGATTGCGTTGGCAGAAGAAGCTTCAGCTTTCATTTTTACATTCTGCTGTTGGTCATTTCAGGCAGCATTCAAGGAATGTGCATATTAAAAGAAAAGGCACTTCAAGCTGCTCTTGCTTCTCGCTACTGTATGAGGGGCGCCTTCATTTACATCACTGGAATGTAGAACTAGTTTCAGAAGAGCAGGATGAGGCCCATGGGGCCCGAGTCCTCGCAGGCTCACAGCCGCATCTAGTTATTCATCGATGCCAACGGGTTCTGTACGCACAGAGAGGCTCAGAGAGGACACGCTTCCACTGTATAGAGCCGGGTAAAAGACAGCTAAACAGGAAGACTCTTATCGTGCCAGTAAGGGTACGATAAATAAAAAGAGCTGATTTGTAATACACATCTCCATTGGGACATTTCTAAATGGGTACTATGTTCATCAAGCACCTTTTGAGTAGCAGATCCTTTTGTTTAAAGAAAGGAGGCCTATACGCTGTAAGAGCAACTGCTAATTGCCATACTGCTGTAGATAAACAAATCCTGTCTACTGGCTGTAAGTGTCAGAAATGCTTGCTGAACAAAAGTGCTGTCCACAAGATCCAGAGTCACACAACTGTACTTGAGAAAGAATACACAGCCTGAGCCCAGATTAATGTCAATGTTTGGGTGAATTAGAAGATAGGATATTTGCCCAAGACAAAATTCTGGCATTTCTGAATTTTTGTCTTGAAACAGAACAAGAAGGCAGCATTTTAAAATTTGCTACTAAATTCCCCTAAACCTCGGGGAGAAAAGATTTTGAACGATTCAACGTAATATAACAATACAGAAGCAATCTATAAAAATAAAATATGATAATGCAAATAATAAACTTCAACTTTTTAAATAAAGTATTAGCAATTTGAAGGTACTTACTGGAACTGTGAGTATATTGCCATCCAGAAGGGCTGCGCAAGGCAGTTCTGAGAAAAGGAAAGTAGAGTTATATCTGAGTAACACTCAAAATAAAGCCTCATTACCTACAGCTGTTCTCCTTCCACTGGAAGTAGTAACGAAGTAGAACTCATCTTTTCCTTATGACATTTCTTTTAATGTCAGTTAAATGGAGAGGACTCCGAAGTTTGTCAATGGGGTTTCTTCTGCCAAAACACACACACACAAGCCTCATAAAAATCAATATTAAAAAGTAAGAAACCCATCATAAAAGACCGCTACAAAAAACACGGATGCCCAGTTCCACATTTTATTGCATGGTAAACTGCTGCTAGTAGGAATCATCAATATAGCCCCAAGAGACCAAATGACATCTTTGTGACTGGCTATTTATCTCTATCTCACTTATGTCAGGGAAATTTGTACTAAAAGCATAACAAATGATTCTTGAATTCGTAATATCTAATTCATGTGATATAGCTAACTGCTCAGTGATATATTAATGTCAATCTCAGTTAAACTGGTCCAATTTTGTTTCAGTTGCTACCAGAAATGAATGTCACCCTTATAAACTGTATTCATTTTGAATACATTGAGTATAATGCAGTACAATGTTACCTTCCAAAACCAATTTACAATGGTTTAAGTATATATGTGTGTTAGTATGTTAACCTGCACCAGCCCTTTAGCCAGTGAGGAATTAAACCACCAAGATTAACAAAAGCAGATTTTAAACGCTTTTTTCTTCAGCTATATCAGTGCAAGAACAGAGGATGAAGCTGTGAACCTTTTTTTAAGTGGGGGCAGTTGCTAATACAATGCAGTAAAATAGAGAAGAACGCTGCAGTTTGAGAAAGAAAGGAGAGGAAAAATGGTCAAAGCAAATTTCATTGAAGAAGAATAAGCAAGAAAATGCCTAAAATGGCCATATTCTTGCTGGCCCTTTTATGTCATTCTGGTTCATATGTGTTTACAGAGTTGTGTCATAAAACGAACAAAGAACACATACCTGGAAGAGTAAAGTTACTTTCTGAGGGAAGGGAGAAGGAAATGTATCCTGTGCAGGGAGTGCAGGGGAAAGGCGTGTAGGCAAGGAATAATGAACACCTGCAGAGAAGAAAGTGGGAGCCATGAAGAAGAACTCAAAGGCCTAAAAAGACACTGTAAGACATGTAGCATGAAAGAGGGGAAAAAGAAATCTTAGGGGGACAGGACAGGCCAAAGACAGAGAGTGAAGGACATGGTTTAGAAGAAGAAGAAATGAAGCATAACCAAAAGCTATTTTGGTCATATGAAGAAGAGAATGAAAATAGGTGGCAAATAGGATGAATGAAATTTTAAAAAATATTAACTTTCAAAGGATCCCATGATAGTTTTAAAATCAAGATTCTCATATAAAACATGGCTCTGACTGCAAGCGTAGGCTATGGGCTGTCTGCAGGATGCCCTGTTGCGTGCAATTGTCCCACCACCAGAGGCTCTCTTAAGCAGCCTTTGTGTGTTCTGGTTTAGGATTACAAATTCTAAATAAAAGAATTTCCCAGTCTCGAGGTTGCTAAATTACAGGTGTAAATGAAGCAAAAGGTTATCTCTTTTATGAGATTTGGAAGCTGCAGGCCAATTTCTATAAGATTTTGGATTTGCTCTGGCTTGCAGATAGATGGAAACTATTAAACGGCAGTGTTAATTTTGAAAACAGCACTTGGACATTTTAAGCTTTTAAGGAAATTGAAATAATAATACTGAGGTATATGAATTTTTCTTGCATGTCTTGGGCAGATATTACTTCTGAGCCTTATTTAATGCTTCAAATACATGCATGACATTTCAGAACTGACTATTTAGCTGAAAGATCAAGTTAAACACATGTATCCAAGTGCGGCATAGCGACTGGTTTAAGACCAGGTAAACCAAGGATTAAGTGCTGTCAAGATTTTCTGGAGAGCATAAAGAAAATTTCAACTCTTCTTTAACCTTATAATCATTTCCATCCCTTCCACAAAACAAGCGAGATTTCCCAAGTAATTGTGTTACAGTTTTCTAGGGCTCATGGAGATTGCTGATATGTAGTAAGCTCACTATAGCTTGTGGGATAAAAGAAACTGGCCACCTCTGAAAAAGGTCGGTCCCTGCTTCACTATATGAAAGAAGATAAACTGGTTGCAGGTAGAACACTGAGCTATGAAAATCAAGTTTTAGAATCTTTGTCTTAACATGAATATGCCCAACAGCAACACCCAAACTCTTGGTGATTTCAGGAATGATGATACCACTTCATAAATGCTGTCTGCATTCTGCAGCCTTAGCTTCCCTGCAGTTACCATCTCTACTGTCTTACGAAACAATCTCCAAGGCTTTTTTGCATTACTCGTTTGCATGGTTGCTGGTCCAATATGCTACCTGCTACATGTGTACATTTCCTCAGTATCTTAGTTTGTGAACGATTACTTGCTGAACAGGGCTTCACAGGTTGTTGATCACAGTGTGCAAATATTTACCATCAGTGAGGGCATAGAAATATAAAGAATTGCCACAATTTATTAAGCGAAATTTAAGTGACTTCTAGAATAAGATCAAGCATATTTTCCTCTATGAACATGATGCAGCAATAAGCATCTCCCCTGCCCCGCCAACTGCAGAGAAGCTCATTTTGTTTTCCATTTTATATTACATTTCAGGGAGCATATAGCAACTAAATGTCTTTCATAGTTTGTGCTATATGTTTATTTGATGAAGGTTTACAGAGAGTAAGAGTCAAGCAGCTATGTGGCTGCTCCAGCAAAAGTGTCAGGGTAAGCAAAGGAAACCTTCACCGTCCCCCAATCGCACTTACATTTTTGCTGACATGCCCCCTCAAACCATAGGTTCGCCACTAAACTTTGCACACCAGTCTTGGACATTTCCATTCTCAGGTCACATTCATGCAGCAGAATTATTTAGACAAGCTCCAATTTCCCCAATTTGGAATGGGAAGGAAAAGTGTATGGTGCTGCCAGGCAGAAGATTATATCTTCCTTTTGGTGGAGATTTCAGGCTCTTTAGAAAGCCTGTGGTTGTGGCTGTCACTCTCTGCCACACTCAGAGGCTTTTTTTATTGTCCCTGTCAGTTAGCAGCCCAAGGTTACTGCCAGCTCTCTGTCAGTGCTTTGATTTTTGTCAGCTATGGCCAGGTCCTTTTAGTTATCTGCTATCTTTTCAGCTTTGTTCAGCCTGAGCTCTACTTGTCTACTAATTAGCTCTTTGGAGATTTCCCTTTTAAAACTCACTATCACAGAGGACAGGAACCGTTCAAAAGTTTTGTGCTTCATAGAAATTCCATATTCATCCACATCCCATACAGCCATCTTTTTAAAATTAAAAGTGGCAGGTCAGGCCAATTTAAGGTATATAAGCAGCGCAGCCTGTAAAAAGACACCTTTAGGTTCTTGATCAGGTATGTAGATGAATGACAGAAAAAGAAAAAAGGTTTCCACTGAAAGGACCAAGGTGTACAAATAAAAAAGAAACTATCGTTCTGTGTAACGTATTCTCATTTTCTTTATCTTCTGGTGTGCAAATATTGTGCTAGCTGAATATAAAAGTAGCAGAACTTTAGGGTACAAAAAAAACCCACACTGTAACAACATCAAGAGTGGTCTTACATCAAGGAGGGCCCTGAGGATGTCTTTGTTGTCAACTTCAGAAGAAAAGAGAGGAACAGAAGAGGAAACTGGCAGAAGGAATAGATGCCAAAGAGAACTCAAAGGATTAGGTCCGGGTGAGGTGATCGGTATTCGAAAACAGTCTGCCTTCTGGCTCTGATCTAAGGGAATAGGCTGGCAGCAAAGCCAGAGGGCATAACAGCACAAACACACCTTCAGCACACTGCTGGAGGCTTGCCTCAGTGCCTTAAAAATTGTGGTAGCAATTAGAAATAAAGGTATAGAGAAGCAATAGGCGAAAGTGCTCTATTTATGAAAAAAAGTCCTCTTTTTACATAATACTCAGTCTACTTGTATCTTTTTTTCCTTCTTTTTTGCCACTTAGTACGTTTTTCTTGTGGTATCTCATCGATGCTCTAAGTTGCGCCTACATTGCACTTACATAGTGTTAATGCCTGGAAGATGAAAGTAAAAACCTTTGAATATATTAATGCTATAACACAGATGTCTTACTTTTTATACTCTTTTTAGAAATATGGTGTGGTTAATAATGATGCAGATTGTGCCGGATGGATGAGCAGATGAAACAGGGGAATACAGATTAAATAAAAATTTCTTCAAAGCTTACGTTTGCTTCATAATTTAACTTCTGTACTTGTCATGATAGTAGTAGCTAGGTGCAACCATGCATAATCACATTGTTCTAAAATATCCTGGTGAAACAGAACAAACCTAATCTAAACAGCACTGCCACACTTGTTCAGATAACTGGAAAAAAAAGCAATTAGGAAATGTCAGCTCGGCTCCATGGTTGATGATAATTAGAAATCTACAGTTACAATAAAAAGTACACAAATAGTTTTACAGTTGAGAACCAAACATTTCTTACCGCAGGCAAGACTGCAAAGAGACCATGGAATAATCTGTCCAGACCTCCTTTTTTGACACATCATCTCATGCAATTTGTGGCTGGTTTCTTATTTTTTCTGCTCTTATATTTGCCTTATGCGTTGGACACCAGAAAGAAATACACATTTGTTGCTAATGGGAAAGCTCCCTTCTCAGGTCGCTGCTAACCTGGGTGATGTTTGGCCAGCGCGTGGTAACTCTGCCTCCTCAAAGCATTCGCACTTCCATCTGAGAGCTGTTCTCGTTCTTCAGAGCTCAGGTTTTCAATGACCCAGCTATTACCAGGAGTTACAGGTATAGAGGATCTTATTCTTTCAACTCGCCAGGTACATGGGGTCCTTTGCTCCTGATGTCTGGCCAGACTGACAGAATGACAAACATTTAGTTGTTTCTCATTGTTTACATCTTTGGACGTTTTCAGCCTCTCTTAAAACAGCCTCACAACTGGTCTGGTTGATAGATTTGGAAGCTTTACACATTTTTTCTATTTCTTGCAGGTTGAAAATTTCAGACATATTCTATTACAATATTATAATTCTGCTGTTCTAAAGGTTGGATATATACCATAATCCGTTCCGTGTTGGATTAATCTAAATTAGGGCATATTAGTGGCATAAAAATAACACAGATATTTTAGCTGCATGCATTGAAAGCATTTTGAAGCCACTCCTACTGGTTTTAAGAAAAGTTCTGGCTAGTCATGCTCATTTTCAAATTGCGTCACAATCTTCAAATTGCAAATTTTGCATTTGAAAAGCCAATTCCTGACTTTCATAATTTGCATTCCATTGATAACAGCAGGTTTGATATGAAAGCTACCTGGTGTCCTTTCTGGAGAAGCAACGGCCCAGAAGCATTCTCATTGGCATCACATTATCTGTTCATCCCTACTTTCTGAAACCATTTCTGAAACCAACTTCTGAAAGCATTTGTACATTAAACAGCCTGTCACTTGCTCCTAGAGTTACATACTGGATACACCAAGCTGAAGCGGTTATGTCTGCATTGCATCTTTGTTCAACTGACACCTTAAATGCTTGGAAGCAATTTAGTTGAGAAAACTTACAGATATTAATAGTCTCTTAGTCTCTCCTTCCTCACTAGGAAGATGACATACTTCAGGTAGGGGCAGCTGTCGCATTGCTTTAGCCTTTCCAGGTTCAGGGTATACTCGTAATAGACAGCAAGTGACCCCTGTAAAACACTGTTGACGGTCATTGCTTCTCTTGTTTTTCCCTTATTTTAGTTATGCTTCCCTAGCTTGCTCTTAGAAGCAAAAGGATGTTACAGACATGATCTACCTTGAGTCTCTCCTAACTTCAAATTACTATACCTGAGCTGATCACCCAGATATTTATCTCAAGGAGTCCTCTTAGCATATTTGGGTGGCAGCATTAATATTCTTTTACAGCAAATTTAATCCATATTGTCTCAGCCATCCATTTCTACTCTGTAGTGTGAAGATTAGGGTAAGTAATTGCTTGCTTAATACAAAATTGCCTGGTTGCGAGACAGTCTGTGTTTTTGCCAGCCAACTCAGATATTATTTCCTCAATCGCAGGCATCTGTTATTGAGCTCATCTCAGTACCATCCTGTATAAATGAATTGCTCTATGCAAATGTATTTTGTCAGTTTTTTCACCAGCTGTCATGCTGCTTACCCACCTCAAGGGCTGTGTCTCTTCACTCAGTTTTTCCACTTGCTTATACTGAAAGCATTTAATGCATCAGTTGAATAATTTCATCTAATTCTAGTATTACATGTCTGACAGACATTACAGTCCTTGAAGTACCTTTCAGTAATCTTTTAATAGCTTTGTTCCAAGACGCATATTTTGCATTGACTGATTCTATTTCTTCTTCTGTGTTTATTTTATGGATTGTTTGTCCTATTATAATAACTGAGGCAACACATACCCTGCAGTTGAGCAGTGATTCAGCTGGTCAAAAACAGGATTCATACAATATTATGATTACCAGTGTATTTGCAGCATGCTTGGGAATTTTCTGAGAAATGCCTCGTTGGCTGGGCACTGGTGGATTGGCCACACTGGACAGTAACAGAAAGAAGAGGGGGGCCCAAGAGAAATAGTCACTAGGGGCACATTATTTTACTGTCACCATCAAAACAATCAGTTCATGCTGAAACCTGTTCCTAGGAAAGGAGAATGCCAACGGTGGGGGAAATTCTAGAGACAACCTTGTATCTCTGGCCTTAATGATTTAAAATGTTACACCCTCTCCTCCAAAAAAATAAAACTCTCTTACCACTATCTTGAAACTGTCTGAAGATCAAGACTAGTAAAAGAAAGAATACAATGGAAATTTAATTGACTGAAACTGGTGTCAGAAATTAGGTTTAACTAGTGGACAAAACAATGATGAGTGCACTATGCTGCTCCTTTCCCATACCCATCCTACCCTCCCTGAGTAGGGGTGTATTTCTGCACAGAGAACAGCAGCTCCTGAGGATACACCATCCGATGTGGCTATGGGAAGAACTACAGGCCTGTACCTCCCAGTCAAGGTTCATGAATTCTGCGAGTTCAGCAGAATCACACCTTTTGTGGAAATAAAATGCTTCTAACACTCTTGGCCATAAAGAACAATTCCAGAATATGATCTAAGTTAAATAAAGTCACAGATACCTGCCTAAGTTTGCAGAGAACTGTGATAATATTTGTCTGTGAGAAAAACTGATTTATTAATCTCATCGCTGTTTTAAATGGCAAGCAAACCCCATCCCAGCAGGAGGAGAACAGAACTAGCCCTCAAGAGGAGAGAAGACCCAAACTACTACTCCTGTCACTCCTAAAGAACAAGGCCACTCTTTTGGGGGAGAGGAGATCTCTGGTTATTGCTCCAAAAGCTCACCTTCACCCTGAGTGTGTGTGTGCTGAGGGCCACAGGGTCAGGGCAGGGAAGAAAGCCACGTCGCAGAGCTGGAACCAAGGCCCTTCCCGTGTCAGAAGACAGGTACGGCTCCGTCTTGCCTTACGCCATTCTTGTTACTGTGAAGGCAATAGCACCAGAGCCCAGTTACCAACCCAATGGAGTTGTCTAGCATAAGGGCAGGTGGAAGCTGTGCCAAGGAGACGATGCTTTCTGTTGTAATCACTTACTTGAGTGAAATGGCAACATTTTTTTAGGGGCATGAAACCCACATTTGAAAACAAAGGTTAATTTGAAATATGAAACAAACCACATCCCTATTAACGTGCTTCTTTTCCTATGCAGGCAAACATCTATTTTGCTGCAAGAAGAGAGTAAGAAAAACAGCAAAGCTCCCATAGGCAAAATCTCATGCTGTTGTTCTACCTGCCATATTTGAAGTGCAATACGGGCCATTTACTGGGGATGGGAATAGCTCTAGGGGAAGGTCAGGCAGACAGGATCATGTTAACACCAAACTCGCTTTCTTCCCAAGAACGTCATTAAAGAGAACAGACAGTATTTCTTCAGGGCTTTAACAAATACTGAAATCCCTAAAATCCATTTTTGAGGGATGCAACTATTAGCATCCTTACTTTACAGAGAGGCCAAACCAAGACAGAAGTTTTGACTAAACATCTGTTAGTGGTCTTCATTTTAGGCCCCTTGCATTTTGGATGTCCAGGTTATATTTCCTCCTGCTGTCCTCCTCCTGCTCCTCCTTCTTCATCTAAAAGATGCTGGGATCCCACAACTACAGCTAAGAAGAGTTGTGTCACAGCGTCACAGAAAATTAAACTCAAATGATTTCAGGCAGAAACCCAAGTGTTAAAAGTTTCAGTACAAGAAACTGGACTCTCAGCATCTTACCCAGGTCTTTGAGTTTCGATTTCCTCTAGCTCAGCACTCCTGCACCAGAAATTCACAGTGCTGCCACCGTGTATCTACGTGAGAGCAAAAAATCTTTTATAGAAAAGGCCAAAGGGCAAACAGCCGCTGCATAAATACTTTGAAAGTCAGTCTCCGAAGTGATGAATGGTTATGGGGACACCTACAGTCTTTCAAATAGACAAGAGCCTACTTCGCTCATTCTCTGAGCTTATCAGGCATGGATCACTCCGAACTGAAATCCTGCAGCTATGGCTAGTGCTTTGATGAACCCGGGGGCAACGGGCCCTGCAGTCAGGATCAGCACTACAGTAATGTTATTATTTGGCTTCAGCTGCCCAGACTGCAGGCAGAGCCTCTTTTCATCCTATTGCAAAGACTTCATAGACGTATTCTAAATAACAGCTGTTGCATTACTCTCTCGGAAATAAAGAAATATAATGTTACAGAAATCTCATCTTCCTCCTCTCATGGTTGGTTTCACACATTTTTGCTCTATACCAAATCATTTTTATGTCCTTTTTTTCTTTCTAAAAATTAATATTTTATTTTTTCAAAGAATGAAGCTGCTCTGCAAGGTGAAGAGTGCTGTGGAGAGAAGACACAGCAGGAGTTTAGGAAGCTTGGGAGTTTTCCATGTCACCTTCCTGGCTGTGAGTGTAGCAAAATAATTAAGACCCTTGTAATTAATAAAATATGAAATCTGCGTAACTTCTGACTCTGTGTATGCAATGACATGTTAAAAATGGTGATTCACCTGGTTTGTACTGCAAAGATGAAGTGACATGCTGTACCCTTTTTGAGCAGTTAAAAGAAGTCCCTCAGTAAATACAGTATATATACTTGACTGTTTTTTTATTTCCTGAGTCATCCAAACCTCACTCACATGCCACTACATAGCAGGTAATATTTTCACAATTTTCATAGAATCATAGAATCATTAAG
>NW_009191656.1:0-7939 GCF_000690835.1 Fulmarus glacialis | reverse complement strand
GCAGGAGACTCTGCTCTTGTCAGGAAATGGTGTCGCCTCCTCTGCTTCGTTTTAATCGTTTTTAAAAAACGGTTACGTTTTTTGAAAGTTGTAGCCTTCTGATGCCATGCTGTCTGGCCCTTGTTTACATCGTGCCGTTATCCAAGGCAGTGGATAATGTATTACATGATATAGGAGTTGAAGGGAAGGATGGAAGGTAGGCATACAAGGCATGGTTTAGAGTGGTTTGTGCCTACTACTGATGCTTTTTAAGAAACAGCGATTATAAAATTTTCATCCCTCTGGAAGGGACCTGCCCTTGATAGGTGTTGGTTTGCTGGAGAACTAGTGAGCTATCCTAATTTCTCCTGCATTCATTTTCAGGGGCCAAGTCAGGAATATGGCAACTCTAAAAGACAGTAAGTACAGGTTTTGTTTGCTTCTGAGAAAGGGAAGGTGTTGCAGGAAAACCATATGTTAAAATATAATTTCGGCTAGCCTCTGTCAGATAAACTAATTGTGATAGACAATAACATTCCTATGTGAGCCTCCAGCACTTCTTGTATTAAACAAGTGTTTTTCTGAAAAAGCATTGCTTAAAATGTGTTTAACACTGATTTAGATGTCATTTCAGCAAATATAGTTTTACTCAAACATATTTTTAAAATGACTTTATTATATGTGCTGAACCAGATTTTTGCTCGCCTTTTAAGAATTAATTTTCTGTTATGTTTATTTCCCTGTGCGTTTATCCAACATCGGGGGGAAAAAAGGTTGACTGAATAGTTTCACTTTGATAATGCTTCTTTAAGCCATTCCTCATAGGTTCTTATACAGGGATATTGCCTTGGAATTGCACTTGTCTGTAGGACACCTGTTTTGTTTTCTTTTTACTTCAGCATTTTTATTAATCTCATTTTGCCACAATCTAAACAGAGGAGGAAATTTATTTTGTCATATTATATTATTGGGTCTCCTTTTTTTTTACCCCTTGTTGTGTGGGAAAAGATGACAACATACCTCAAATGATATATTTGTGAAACAGGTAGAAGTGGAAGGAAAGAGAATAGTAAATAGGTCTTACGTTGGGCTAAATATTAAATAAATGTTATGCCTGGGGGAAAAAAACATACCTATTGTAAAGATCCATTTGGGTTAGCCAGATTACTACTCTTACTGCTTTCTTGCTGTAAATAGTAGGGGCGTGTCTTTTATGAAGTTTATTTGTGCATTGTTTGTTTATTTATTTATTTCTTCTTTGAGGAACTTGGCAAGATATTTTTGGATGGCTGTTACTAGCACTTTATTCCATGTTTTTAATGTCATTATGCCCAGTACAGCCCATGACCTTCAACTATTAACCTTGTAGTTACCAGGCGTTTGAAGTCCATCAAGAACATTCAGAAAATTACGAAGTCCATGAAGATGGTTTCTGCAGCAAAATATGCAAGAGCTGAGAGGGAGCTGAAGCCTGCTAGAGTCTATGGAACCGGAGCACTGGGTGAGGGAAGACTCTTGAACCGTGTGATGTGGGAACAGAAGAGGAAGGCTTTCATGGTGGTGATAAAATGCCTAGACTTTTTCAACCTTTTGGTAGATTTTTTGCAAAAGAATTTGTATTTCTAGGCCACTGTCATCTTGAGTATTCTTTATAAGTAATTTATGGATAGCTATTTTTAAGAGTTCTAGTGTGAAATTCATTATGATTTCTGATCACTTTTTTAACTTTGTGTGGTTGCATGGTTGTTTTCATTAGTCATAAAAGCACCACAACTCAGAATTTCTGGCCTGCTTCTATCTATTAATGGAATTGTGTCCTGTCTCTGTAGCATCTACAGCTACTGCCAAACCTCCCTGTGAACTCTTGGGCTGCACGTGCTCCTGAGGCAGTGGACTTGCACAGTGACCTTAACTAAGTAATGACACTGATTGTGTGATATCCGACGCAGAGATGTGGTTGGCTTTGAATTGTTTCTTTGTTTTCTGGTCAGATAACGTGCAAGCTTGAATGATTGTGAGGGAGATAAAATTCATCTGGCTGTGATTTGGAACCCCTTTAGAAATTATTGTTAGAATAAGTCAGAGGTATTTTGATAAGACCTGTTTGCTTCCTGGCACCCTTGAATAACTTACCTTTTTTGTTTTGTTTTGTTTTGGGCTCTTTTTGGTTTTTTAAGCTCTCTATGAGAAGGCAGAAATAAAGGCGCCCGAGGACAAGAAGAAGCACCTCCTTATTGGTGTGTCCTCTGACCGAGGTCTGTGTGGTGCTATCCATACGTCTATTGCTAAAACCTTGAAGAACGAGATTACCAACCTCTCAAATGCAGGGAAAGAAGTTATGGTGGTTGGAGTAGGCGACAAGATCAGAGGCCTACTTCAGAGGTAAAAAGGAGAAGGGTTTGGTTTGGTGGTTTTGTTTTCTGTGGTAGAAATTTCAAGACTGCTCAGAAAGCTGTGTGGCAATTCACAGGCAATTGCATTTAATGGAACTGTGCTAAATTCAAGCTCCTTTAAAAAAGAAAATCTGCAAATATGCTAAAAGGGGTTTTGATCATCTGGACATTCATGAAACCGCTGCACAGCACTGTTATATTTTTGAAATAAAAGTCTGAAAGCCAGCAACGCTAGCACTGTTATAAGTGTGTGTTTATCATTGAAGCTATCGTAATGATTTAACTGAAAAAATAAAAAGCAAAGTTTCTCTCAGACCCTAATTCAATAACATGGTTAGTTCTGAACACTAAATGAGTTACACTAGTAACTAAGTCTCGCTGCTACGTAGTTGTACATGAGAGCATCCACTTGCTTGTAACACAGATTTGGTATTCCTGCAGGACACGTAGCAAGTACTTCCTGCGGACATTCAAAGAAGTGGGACGCAGACCTCCGAGCTTTGGAGATGCTTCAGTCATTGCCTTAGAGTTGTTAAACTCTGGGTATGAATTTGATGAAGGCTCTGTCATCTACAATCGGTTCAGGTAAGATTAAACTGAAACTGCACTGGAAATGTATTGGATAGAAGCCTTCAAACAGCACATTGGCCCAATGAAGTAATGTGAAAACTGACTGTGAATTGTCATGTTTACTTTATTTCTTGAGGAGGGAGTGCATTTTGTTGTGTGTGAAGAGCCATTGTTTTTGTTTTTTCAATAGCTGTGGTTGGAATTTTCTTAACAGTGGGTGCTGTTATATTTACAGTCAGCACGTCATTATATCCACATGGTACCTGAGATCGTTTCATCAGGATTATCGCAGAACTTTGTGGAATTGGAAGGCCAGAACTAGTCTATTCGAATTTGACTTTAAACACTCAATTTAGGGTTAGTTGAACTGAAGAGCCTGTAATGATATTTTTATACAGGTCTGTCATCTCCTACAAGACTGATGAAAAACCGATCTTCTCCCTTGAAACAGTTGCTGGTTCTGGTAAGTAGTGAACTAGAAAACACCAGTTACATGAAGTGATAAATCACAGAAAAAGTACTCTGAACATGGGAATATGGTATTAAAACATCTTCTTATGGTGTTATGATACATGTGTCTTTACCAGATTGTTTTATATTGGCAGTCCAAGGCTGACCTGTCAAGGTGCTGTGGGGCAGGGAGGTCAAAAAGAAAGGTCATACTAATTTTGGTTTGAGATTCTCTTCCAAGCAAGAATTACGCATGTGCCAAACTCTGTCAGTTCAAGTCTTTTCAGCACTGAAGGGCCTGGGCATTGAGTGACTTTGTACTACTCGGTAAAAATACCCCAGAATGTTTCTGCAACATTGTATGGGAAGATTAAACATAATACATCAATAATGTATTTGGCCTGGTCAGAATCTGACTTTCCTAGTATTAAAATGAATGAAAACACATAAAATACTTAATCTCTCTGCTACTTAAAATTTGTTATGAAAGTACACATAGTACATACAGAAAATCCCTCTGCACTGCCTTAAGTAGAGAAACAGGCTAGCCTAGTAGTCTTTCGCATGGCATTGTATTGTTTTGCTAGAAGTAGTGTATCTTGGATTTCTCTAAGCCCGCTCTTTCATATTTTACAGAAAGCCTAAGTATCTATGATGATATTGATGCTGATGTGCTGAGAAACTACCAGGAATTTACACTAGCAAATATTCTGTACTACTCCCTGAAAGAATCCACCACCAGCGAGCAGAGTGCTAGGATGACCGCTATGGACAATGCTAGCAAAAATGCTTGTAAGTTTACACCATGGGCTTCCCAGGACTTCAGTAGTATAGCATGAAAGTACTGACCTCCCGTTGTGCAATTCTTTATTCCCAGAATTATAAGAAACGAGCTGGTTTCTCTCTTAATTCTGTTTTGAGTCTGTTTTTTTTGAGCCAGTTCAACCAGGATTCTTTTCTGAACATGGGAACCTTATTTAGTCCCTGGAAAGAGGGATTGCTGTCAAGTATATGAGAAACAGGACTAGGTAACTGGAAGCGAAATAACAGATTCTTTAATAAGAATATGAAATACTAAACTAATCTTGTAACGGCCAAAAATTCTTTACGCTCTTCTCATGTGGCTGGTCTGAGGATTTCCAAAATTCTTATAAACCTGTGCCTACTTGTGAACCCAATGTGATTAGTACTGCACCAATTTAAAGGTGAGGAAACTGAAACAATAATTAAATACTTTACCACCTGTCATGCAGCAAGTTGAGAATATACAAGTATTCTTGGAAGGTGTCCAAACTGAGTGCAGTGCAGAGAGTATGCATCTGGTATTAGTGGGAGACAGCTAATAGCTTTTAATGTGGCATGGTGATAAGATTTCAGTCCGAAGAAGGTAATGTTGCATAAAGAATACCGCTGACTGAGTGAAGCTGATGTGATGTGCAGTTGGGCTTCCTGGAACTGTAAGTACGGCTCTCTGCTGACCGCCTTATCTTGAGAGAAAGAGATGATACCTTCTGCGTTTAAAAAAAAAAATTAAGGAAAAAAATTTCAAAAACATCTGGCTCCCTTTGCCAGAACAGCAGTAACTTGAAGGAAATACCAGTTTAGTTAATTGACAGTGAAATCGAATTTAGAAGCAAATAATGCATGCTTGTGTTTTGCTAAAATAAATGACATCACACCATGGTATTTACTAGTCCGTCAGCTGTTCTTCAGATGTTTAACTCTGATGCCTCAAGCCAAATTATCAAGTTTCTAGATTGTCTACTAGTAGTGTTATCGATAGGGGAAAAAAACAGAAAAGTGCAGTAAGCCTCTTGATCATTTGCATGTATTTACAACACTATTTGGTATTCTGTTCATACAGCTTCTTTTTATCTGTATTTGAATAGTTATTATATGTTTAAATTCCAATCTTAATTTTTTCTAGCTGAGATGATTGACAAATTGACCTTGACATTCAACCGTACCCGTCAAGCCGTCATTACCAAGGAGCTTATTGAGATCATCTCTGGCGCTGCTGCTCTGTGAGTACCTGTATAAATGTGGAATAGGAGTTGTTGTGAAGCCATGTAATGCTTGTACGTCCTGCTTCAGTCAGGTTCACAGGGAAGGTTAGGGCATGTAGGTCCTAAAACCGAAGGGAAGACAATCCATGGCACGACTCCCAGGTTTTTCATCTTGCGCAGTTGTACTAACAAGTGTGAAGTTTGGCAGTCTTTTTTGGCCAGATAAACTTTAAAAGCTGGTAAAATAGATCTTTAGCCTCAATGCACATCCTTGCCTGAACAGGCAGTGGTTTTCCTCCTTTTTGGCATTCAGTGGATTTCCCCCCTCCTCTTCTACCTGGGCTGCTCCTACTCGGTCTGCTCAAACAGCCCAGTAGTGCTCAGGTGACTGAAATGCTTTTGGATAAATCAGCCTGTGGTGGAGTTCAGAAGCTGAGGGTTTGGGGGTGGGGTTGGAAGAAGGAGGGAATTTCCAGAGTCTGTTGATACTGAATGTGTATTTTACTTTAAGTTCAGTATTTTGCTTATTTCCCTGAGAAAGAAGGTTTGTGAAGGTGTGTACTGCAGGTTACAAATGTGTGGGCTTAGACCACAACTTGTAACTGCATGTAGCTAATGTGTATTACATCTAACAGCTGAAATTTTGTGTTATACTCAGATGCAAATACATGTGTTAATATCCTGTGTGTTTACAAAATGCCTGGAATACATACCATATTGCAGTTATGTGCTGTATTGTGCTCCTCACAATACATTTGCCGTCATAAGTACGTCCATAGTTTTGCCTGAATTTGCATGAGTTGCTTCCTAACCTGCTTGTTCTGTTTTTTTCTCGTAATACCGTAACCAGGAATTAATCGGAAAAAGCGGTTCGGCCAAATCCAAGAGGTAAAGTTATGAAATAGAAACTAGATTGTGTTTTAAAATGAATTAACACAGACAATCTTGGAGTCAAACGAGGAAGTCGGAATTCAGTGTTGTTGGTCAAACTTCTCTTCCCAAAGAGCTGGGAAGCTGCCCATTGATAGTTTGAATCTGTCTGAACAAAAAGTTAAGCACCAATAATTTAAAGCAAACTATGTCCATGATAGCGTATGTCCACATTTCACATAGGTTTCTGTGTCTTTTAAACATCTCTGGGTTATTGGATTCACTTGCAGTTACTGTTTTAGTTTTTTCATGGTGCCTTGACCTTATGCAATGACTTTAAAATGTCTGTATATAAGACATTGTACAAGGAAGAGGTTCCTGTAGCAAAATAAGCATATTCAAAATTTAAAACTTCAAGGAAAAATGGACCTGATAGAGAATTTGTGGGGGGAGGGGGTAAGGAATGTTAATGAGTTGAAGTATTCAAGTTGGAGGAGATAAAGGTTTAAATAAATAAATAAATGAAAGGCTTTTAATTTGCTTCAATTTTCCTTACAGGTGAAGAGGAGCTCTTCTGAGCATATGGTTTAACCTGCCTGTGTCTATGTTAACAAGACTGCTCTGTTATTTTGTGAAGAAGTGGTAAGGCCCCAGAAATCTGTAAATTCTTATAATAAACCATCTACATGAAACAAATGCTCTTGGTGCCTAAATATCTGGGTTTGACTTGGGTATGCTTTGAAACGTAATTTTTTTAAAAGGCTGTGCTCTACATTTTGTAATGTATCTGGCATGCAAAGATATAAAGCGCGTGTTTCTTTTTTTGAAGAGTGGAAGAGATTGCCTGTCTTCACCTTGTGTTTAAAAGTGCTGGTTTGTTATGTACGTTGTACTGTGTGCTGAAGGAGGAGACTGGAATAACCTCTGCATCGTGCAGTTGGAACGCTGATCTCTGTCTCATTTGAATGCCATATTACTACTGTTTCTAGATGTTCGAATTCTAAAATCAACTGATCTGATTACATGAGTGATTTCAATGTTTATTTAGAATGCACGCTGTTTATATCATGGTTGGGGTGTGTGTGTATATATATTTGCATGCTATAAAATACAGCAATGCTACAGTTCTCAGCCCTCGCTGAGCATGACGGAAATGTGAGAAAGGAAATATTTAAAAAATAGGGCATAGCAGAAGTGTAAGAAAGAAATAGCAGTGGTGCGGAATAACCATAAAAGTAGAAAGCTGCCGCTCTCTGTCTGGTAGACAAAACAAGAGCCCAGAAAGGCTCAGTAACGTACGTGACAGCAATGGGAGCAGAGTTTGCAGAAGAGATCTGGAGAGCATGGCAATGGCCTTGAGCTCTTTGCTTTGAGCTTCAAAGCAATCTATGAGCGTGACACCGGGACAGGCGTAAGCAGCCACCCCATGGGGTTGGGTTGGACCTAAGTCAGCTGGTCTAGAAACCACACAATCGAGTGCTGAGCTTCAGCTAATACGTTTCCTTAGAGACAATGGGTTGGCTTAATGAAGTGGTGTATTGTTGATACCCTGCAGCTTTGTGTGCTGCCTTTGTGTGGCGTGGAAATGTACACGTGGATAAGAAGGGAAGCAATGACTTCTTTTAAGGAGCTACGGTCCTATACTTCAGCCACAACAACCCCATACAACGC
>NW_009191655.1:1977-4265 GCF_000690835.1 Fulmarus glacialis | reverse complement strand
TTAAGTGAAATAGTCCAGCGAAGCTCTGAAACAAGGCGAGGAAGGAAGGGCCGTGTCCTCCACGCATCGCCGCCTTATTTTTTGTTGTCCGCTTGAAGTTTCTGCGGAGTAGCCAAGGAATTAGCACTGGATCTCTCCCCGCCAGAGAAGGTCCCCAAAAATTGACATTTATGTATTTACCTTGCTGGTAGGCTTTCATGGGCGGTAAAGCTGGAAGCTTAGAAAAGTAAACAAAAATCTGCATCCTGCCAAATTACCCGATACACAAATGCTGGAGAGGGGAAGCGGCGTTTCACCCCGGGGTTCATGAACAAGAGAATTAAAAACAGTACACTGCGATTTATTGATTAATCTAATGTTTGAGGGAAAAGCTGTAAAATCCTGAAGGGGCAAGCTGTGCCATGAGAAAGCAACAATCCCATAGACTTCAGCGGACCGTGTCACAATAAGCCATAATAACGGCGCTTAAAGCAGCAGCAGCAAATCAGGCACCTTATCTCCCTAAAGCATCAGAATATTCTGTCTTCCCTTGACAAAGGAGCCCTCATCCAAAGCATTTTGTTCCTCTTGCCAGAATGAAACACATTTTCCTCCCCAAAGTAAACATAATGCATGTGACTAAAACACTGGCAGGGCCAACAGCAGGGAATTTAACTTTTAAAGAAACCGATCTCTGTCGGTGATTGATGCTGTGTCGCTCTGACAACAGAGAGTGTGTAGCTAATTGCCTCTATAAACGAAAAAGATATTGCCCTCATTTTATCAAACACATTCTTTGTCCGGGGCTGAAACAAGTGTCACAGTAAATGAACATGACTGTAGGGATTGATAGTTTCCCAGCAGTGAAATCTGAATAAGAACCCCACGTTGGCAACCAGTGTCCGGTTTAAACTGGGAAGAAGGTTTGCATTTATTTTTCAGGAGCAGTTTCCCTTCCAAGGATCCACCTATGTGGCTACGATCACCTGGGTGCTGCTGGTCGGGGTAACCGACAGCTCCTGTCACCAGGACCCCGAGGACCTCCTGGAGGCCCTTGGGACCCCTCCAGCCCTGGGGATCTCTCTAGCCCTTGGAACTCCTCCGGGCAAAGCTTTGGCCACGGCTGCCCAGGCAGGCTGGTCTACAGGGTACAGCTTTCCCACCCACCCTCCACAAGGCATCATGGAGAAGAGACTGCAATAGGTTTCCTTTGGGTTTCACTGAAGTACAGGGTGATCCTGACTTTTTTTTGCAGAGGGGCTTCAGAAGTTTTCTCTCTGTTCTCTAAGAATAATTTTTTTCTTTATATCTTGAAGGCCAACAGCCAGTATTAAGAAGAAAAAGGGAAAGCTTTACAGCAATATTTATTCAAACAGGTAATAGCAAATTCTGTGTGAGCACCTAAAAAATTAAAGTTTCATCTTCAGCCAACACCAAAATGTGCCTTTCTGGGATGTCTCTTTCACAACTGCTCAGTTTACACTTTTACTCCCATCCTTTCCCTTACAAGCCATTCCCTCAACTTTATATCCAGGCAGGGTAACGATGCCCTGTTGCACTCTCTGTTTTTTTCAAAGGGATATTGAAATTTTGAAGAGCATGGAGAAAAGACCCTCCCCTCCCAGCCTTATGTTTTGAAACCCCAAAGTGCCGTACAAGATTCTCTTGGAGCGTATCCTTTCTTAAGGGACTGGATTACAACATGAAATACCTCCAGAGATGGAAATGTGAGATGTGGAAGGTCTTTTTAGCCTAGTGGGGAAAGGCACAGCCTGAACAAATAGCTGGAAACTGGAGCCGGACGAAGTCACCAGTGAAGGAAAGCACTTGTTGGTAAGATACTGCCCAGGGAAGTGGCTAAATTCACCTTTATTTGCTGCTTTTAAGCCTTCCTGGAAATTATGCTTTTGTCAGACACAAGTTACTGTGTTCACACTTGGTGAAGTGGATAACATCTAATGGCCAACGATAACCAAAATATACCTACTCCGTCTGGACTTGGCGTTTTTGTAGATCCACCGAATTTAACACTGAGGGTCACAGCTGCTTCTTCTGCTTAGTCCAAACTCAGTGACACTCATCAAGAAGCATGTGAAGATCTGGAAATCCAGGTACCTTCCCTTGGGGCAGCTGTCAAGTAGTTTTTCATTTTCCTTAAGTTTATTTAGAGCTGTTATTGACAAAGTACCTCTGGAGTAAAGCATCTTTGCATAATTATTTATGCTTCAGGTTTAAACTCTCAAATCCATTCCCTGGTCTTTTTTCTCTAAGATTTTGCCCCTTACTCCATGGAATAGCAAGCACATTCT
>NW_009191655.1:0-1946 GCF_000690835.1 Fulmarus glacialis | reverse complement strand
GCTGAACCTGCCTTACAGATAACATGAACAGTGCAGTTATGCCTATTAGTCACAGTGCTCGGCCCTGGTGTTAGACTAATTTGGAAAGACTTCCTGCATAGCAAGAAACAGCAGGATTTGATCATAGTCAGAGATCCATTACAACGTGCAGTAAGGCTCTTGAAGGAGCCCTTATCACCTGGGACATTTAAAAAACTGCGTTCCACGAGGCATCAGTAAAAAAACCACGAAGCAGCACTGCATTCAAAGGAAGACGGATCGCTCAATCTGTTAGATCTTTTCTATCACCGAATTCTAGGACAATGATTTGATTAAATAGTAATAATAAAAAAATCTGACAAAACAGGGAGAGAACCGACAGTGAATACTGACTCTTTAACTGCACTATTTTGCGGAATATTAAATTAATGTTCCCACATGATGTCCAGGCATCCATCCTGATCTCCCTGGAGTCGATGGTGACATTTCTATTGCCTTTCCGTGGAAGAGGGCTATTTATCTGAGGGCATCTTGATCAAAATAAACACAAGGCAATAGATTGTACTTGAAAATATTTTGAACTTCCTTTTGCTTGATTTGAACAATTGCTTTGGTCCTAGATTATTAAATCTTGACTTTACCCCAAGAGAGGTTGCTGTTGTATTACTATCCTCTTTCCTTTGCTGCAGGGATAATCAAACATTTCAATAGCTTTCTGTTGACTGTGAAACTATAGTTACTTTTAACTCTTTTTCAGCCTATTCAAACAAAAATGTTAATGAAAACGTCTTCAGACAGCACTTGGTCAATCTAAATATCAATTAAACTTCCAAAAAAACGAGTGCTCTATGAACAGTTAAAAAGATATTTTACAGAGAGGGAAATACATTGATACACTTTGTACTGAAAAGAAAATCACCTTGTGAAATTTGAGTACCAGTGCTAGGCAAATACACAGATTTTTGATGACATCTGTTCTAAAATGCTACCCTAGAGCTCACAGCTCACATCTTGGGCTCACAACAACTGACATACTCTCCATTTTTAACAAAATAAAGCATGCTGATCTTTGGATGAGTGCTATGGGAAAAAAGTGCATCTCTCCTGGTTTATACTAAACAGCCTTTTTGCTGCTTTCTTGTAGCTCCCCCCCCTTTTTTTTTCCCCATGAAAACATCCCCACAATAAATTCACAGCTGTTTACATGAATGTCTGACCCTATCAGCTGCGAAGGGGGAGATCTATAATCTTGCCCCGTTATTCTTTGTTTTTAACTAATGTAGCTGTCACTGATTTTTGACCTTGGTTCCCAGGACAAAAATAAGTAGTACTGGGAAAATCTGGTTGGTTTTCCAAATGTCTTTTCTTAGGGTTCTGTAAATAATGGTGTTCAGAAGTATGCAAGGTATAAGCCCCGTTGTATTACGTGACCTCTTAGGTATTAAAAACGTGCATTTCTATAGTCTTATTTAAGCAGTCAAGTTACAAACAAACACAGACCAGCACAACAAACTCAGAGCAAGAATTTACCACCTGCGTCTCGGTATAAAAACCTTCCCCAACAAGTGGATAATTTGCTTTCTTCTTTCAGCAATATAACTCAGCCGGACAATTAGAGGCCCTGGCATTTTAATAAACTTTCCTGGGGGCGGAGGAGGCAGGGAAGGGTTAAGCCGCGCAGCCTCGCCCGCCCCCCAGCCCCTGCCGCGGGGGCGCAGGGGAAGGAGCGTGGCCATTTCTAAGGAGGGAGGGGTGCGAAGGGAAAGCTGGCTGCGTCGGCTGTCTGGTCAGGGGAAAAAGCTTTGTTTGGTGTTACTTTGCGTATTAATGAACTATGCCTTACGGGAAGGGCCTACAAGAGATCTGGGAGTTTCCCGGGCAGGCAGGGGTCTCCCCAGGCTGCGAGGGAGCCCGGCGCTCCGGAGGGATGCTGAGATCCCCGCGCCCCGGCTCCTGGGGGTACGCGG
>NW_009191654.1:0-3604 GCF_000690835.1 Fulmarus glacialis | reverse complement strand
CGCTGGGTGCCCGACGGGTGCTTGGAGTCTGGTCCCCACGGGCAGCGCCTGCTCTGGCTCCTGCTCCTGAGCACGCGACGCCCAGCAGCTCAGCTGCCCGTGAGCCGGAGAGTCGCTCCCTGAGCAGCAGCCCCGGGCCAGTGCCCGGCGAGCCCCGCAGAGCCCACAAGTCACCCCTGCCACCACTGGGCAAGAGGAAACAGAGGTCACAGGTTGCAATTTTTTAACATGGGTATTTTATGCATTGTTTCCATACTGGGATACGTGAACGTCTTTCTTAGAAGCGCTTTTAAAGAGACACCATCAAGTGAGGGTCGAGGCTTACAGCACCGATACACGGCTACCCAATGGCAATGCGTGCGCACGGGCACATCCTTGCAAGACGTCTGGCCGCTTTCAAAATGGCATCCTTGAAAATGTTCACGGTTCGTTTTCAACATCCTTTAGAAGTCGCGCAGAGCAGTGTCTGCCAGCAGAGCACAAAGGGAAGTCGCGAGTATGGCGTGAAACGCAAGCAAACAGCGTTAATACAGCTCTAGAAAAAATGTAAGGCTTATATAGTTAAAGAGTTATCAGTTTGATAAGAGCTTCTAAATTATTTGCTTCTTTTTAACATCACAAAATCCATTTGCAGTTATTTATAGCAATTGCGAATGAAACATACACTGACAAACACACCTGAAAAAAGGGAATAATCTTGGTACGTGGTAATTGTTTATGCAAAATAAATTGTCACTGCTGATGTTTGGCATTAGTATACATCTTTGTCGACAGTATTTTAGTAATGTTCCATTTTCTGCATGAATTATTATAGTTGCAATTATGAGATACAAAATACCACCCAGCACCCACACCAACTTCAGCTTCCCACTCTCTCACAAGATTTTTGTACTACATGAAAGCTAGTTTCAAAATTTCATGTTTGTTGTTACAGATTAAATAATATTAAACAGTATTACACTTGAAAGATTTGTTTCCAAGTAGCAAATAGATTCCCCATATTATTCTTTACTGTAAGTAGTTGTTGTTATATCTTATTCATCTGGAAAATAATTTCAAACAGCCATGAAAATAGCGGATTTCTCTCTGTTAAAATGATAGTCAGAGCCTGGGCCGCTGACATATAGTAACATGATTCACTTGGACAGTTACTGACTGCACATCCAATTCATTTCTTCTCTAGAGCACCAAGTTATTATCTGAAATGCACAAGGTGTCTGGGGGTAACATATGATCAGCCAGGGACGCTTTTGACGGCTTGAAGAGCAATCAATAAAAATTGTCTCCAGCAGTTTTGTAGAGTATGGAAGTTGGTGGTGAAATGAAGTGATGGAGATTAACTAGTGGAAGTCAATGCCCTGGTGCTGTGAACCCTGTTTTTTAATTAAAGATCCAAAGCTGCTTTTCACTTGAATAGGGTTTTTCCCCCCCTATACCAAATTCGGTGCTGAAGGATAACTTCCCTCCACTCTGCGTGTGCACGAGTGCGTGGGCACCATGTAATAGCTGCTGCCGCCTCCGTCTGCCCAGGGCGGCTGTGCCTCTGCAGCCTGACAGGGACGTTTGCATTAGCTGGCGGCGCTGGCTTGGCGCAGCCCTGAGCAGCCCTGTTCCCCCCTGCCGCTCGCCGGCGAGGGCGACGCTTTGCCGTTGTGGACAGTCACAGTTGCTCACTCTTTGGAAATGCATTTTAAGGATAATCTTGACAGTCATATTGACCAAATTAATATTCTTGCTCCCAGCTCCGTAACCCAGCTACACCTCTTACTGACAGCTGTTAGTTCACCCACGACAAAAAGGACCTGTAAGCTACTAGTCTTATATGACATATCATTTAATTTAGGTTTTGTATTTATGAGTCTGCATGCACTCTCACTGAGGCTAATGCAAGTTTTTCAATTAACATTAATAGTGTGGGACTGGGCTCTGTTCTCCTTGCAAAGAATGACATTTGGTTTCTGAGTACGCATGTTGTGCAAAGGCTTCTGGTTCTTTATTGCTTATCTGCACGGCAAGGGTGTGTTTATATCGCTGAAATGGGTGGTGGCAATGTCAGCGGAGGTACCTGTCTGCTCCCGACCCCAACCTGCCAGCCCTTGAGAAATCCATTTGCCATTTTAGCATTTCTTAGTGGAGTGGTTTTTAAAACACTCTGTTAATTTTCTTCCATTAAACACAGTAAAAGCTATATGTTTTTGATGGTGGCATAGTAATAAACACTTAAGGATTTGTTTACAAAGAAATAGTTATTGTTTACTAAATAGTTTTAATGGAAAACAGCAAAGCTCCCTGCTGGGGTTTAGTACAGGACCGCTATGGATGCAGGGTGGGCAGTCCCGAAGCAGCATGCTCTTTGCTTCTCATGTACCAATTACTTAAGCACAGAAAAGGTTTTAGTAACATCTCCAGTGCCCAAATATCAGATGATTGCATGCTTTAAAGCAAATGGTTCCTCCCGTCTATTCAAGTGTCTTTCCTATCAGTGCCATGTTTAATATTTGAATTTATGTGGATGCCATCTTTCAAGCTTGCCTGGTGAGGCTGTGCTTCTACAAACGGTATGTATGCATGTCGGCTCCCACAACAGATGCTTCCCTGCAGGGTGAGGACTAGATCACCTGAAGGAGAAGCCCTGAGCTCCAGCCCCTGCGAGCCGTGCCTGGCCTGGCTCCTGCAGCAGGCACCAGCCCGAGCAGCCCGTTGGCTTTGGCAGCTGCCGGTCTTTAGCAGAGCCGCGGGCTGGCTGGTTCCTGTTGCCCAATTTGGGGGCAAAATAAAGCAGGGGATGTGCCCCTGGTTCCCAGGGCCGTGGGCGGATCACCCCCAGGCCTGAGCTGCTGCCGGCTGTGCCCGGCAGGGAAGGCGGACCCGTCCCTTCTGCCGCCCCGTCTCTGCACGGTGCTGGCACAGGTCTGCCAGTGCTGGGCTGCCAGCTCCTGGTGTCAGCCCACCTGCCTGCACGGTGCCACGGCATATTACCCCCAGACAATTGCTGGGGGTTTTGGACCCTTACAGAATCCAGCCCTTGGGTCCAGGTTTTGGTCCAGCAAAGATGTTTACAGTCACTGTATAAAGTAAATGGCAGAAGAGAAAAGGTGAATTATGGTTTGAATATAGCAGCTCATGGAGGCAAACCGGGTCTATGTGCCATTCCTCTTGTGCCAAAACCCTAATGGGGATGAAAAAGTCGTCATGAAACTGCACTTAAGGAAATCTCTACTGCTTCCAATGACAAGTGAATGGGAGCCCGGGCTGCCCCTGAGGACCATGAAGCCTGTGGGACTATTCATCACTGCTCCCCTGAACACTGTCCCAAGACTGCACAGACTGCGCGCTCCGCACGCACCCGCCCAGGGCCGGAGCACCCTCAGCTTTAGTCCAGAGACATCAGGGGATGTTCTGCATCAGAGCATCTGCACGTCCTCCTTACTGAGACGACGGATCACGCAGTTGCAATGACTTCCCCACAGAACTGCTCAAAACCAGGGGCTCGCCCCGGGCAGGCAGCTAGCCCCTGAGCCCCGGCTTCCCCTGCCCCAACAGCCTGGGAGGAAAGGTGGAAAAGAAATAGTTATTGAAAAGAAATCAAAAGAAAGAAATCGTT
>NW_009191653.1:8396-16366 GCF_000690835.1 Fulmarus glacialis | reverse complement strand
TTCTATGATTCTATGATTCTATGATGGTTTTTGGCATGCTTTTCCACTATTTATTATATGTTTTTTTCAATGGGATCAACTCAAACTCCCTCTTGGATATTCCTCTTTGTGGCATGATTACAGCTGAGTATGGTAATTAGATAGAGGTGTTGCACATTGGTCATTAACCTTCTGTGCACATGTATTATTTGATAATATTTTAGTATTTAAAATACTAACAGTGCTTAGTATACAAATACTGCTTTGTTGTGGGCTATGTTTTAGTTGTCTCTAATATAAACTAACATCTACAAAATGAGGTATAAAAAGGTCGGGGGAAAGGGCTGATTTTCACACCGGTGGTAATGGCTTCCCATGCGAACCTGCTGTATAACATTATTGGGGTTTGCAGATGCAAGGCCATGGGAACAATAAACGAAGATGTGAGAACAACAATGGGAAAACACTGCCTCAGCAGCTGATGTGAAAGATTACAGAGCTGCAAAGAGCAGCTGCTTAGCACTGCTAGGGCTGAGGCACTGAGGCACCTAAGGCACAGTGTCACAGGCCAAATTCAGTTTTAGCATAAGCAATGCGATGTCATAGTGCTCAACATCTCATCTTGGCCTCAGACTTGAGCCATAGGCTTGCAATAAAGTATAAGAATGTAGCCTTTACATCAAGATATACATGTGAGCCAATACATACTGTGGATTTCATTCTAGACTTTTTAAATATGGTGTTTATTCAAAGGGAAAAGAATATGATCCTTCCCAAATAAACAAACATAAACTTACATCTCCTCTCTCCCTGCCACGTGGAAATCAGGATTCTGTAGCCCACAGGTCACAAAAGTGAGTCATGCTGAAGTACAGAAAATATAGCCCAATCAAGCTGGTAAAACAACCCAGATTTTAGAGATGAAGGCCTCTAAATTAAGAGTCTTCTGCTGCTGGCCCCCAGGCTGTTAAAGCTCATGACTGTTTGCTCCAGCACCACTGTTGCTATGGCAATTCATATAGACAAAAGCAGTAACCTTTCAGGATTCAACCAGGTAAAAAACTAGGACTTAAATTATACTCAGAAACAAACAGGAGCTGATATAGATGCCAAAGAATCGATATACTGTATTCTCTGTGTCTAATACCATTTCACAGGCAGGCAGCTGCATTCTGTACAAGCTGCACATTCCCAACGCCTTTGAACACTTGCACCACATAGAGCACATTGCAGCAACGCTGACTTGGAAACATAATCAAAAAACTCTTCTGAAGAAACTGGGAAAAGGCAACAAATGTCTAAACAGATGCAGACAATGCCTACTTGGATGCTACTCTAAAAGAGAAGTCAGATGGTGTCTTATTAGAAGATAGCTGAGATGTTTTTCAGATTCTTTGACGTGATGCTAAGACGGAGCCCAAGCACCTGCAAATGACAAATCTCTCTAACAGCAGGGAGACAAGCATGCGGATATGATGGGATCTGTTGTATTTTAGAGCTAGCAGGCTGGACCTTGTTTCCATTTAATTAGTGAATCCATCTTGTTCACGCTCCTAGGACTATAGCAGCTTAAATTGCACATTAAAATATGCTTCTCAGTAGAAAAGGAATTGGAAAAGACAACAGAATTGTCAGCAGCTACTTTTATACAATTGCATAATCTTAGTTTTGTAATCTCCAGTAATGAAGTCAGTGATATAAATAAGAGATTTGTCAGATGGAGACCACAGATTTAGCACACTGAAACTTTCTTATGTCCCTCACAAACATCATTATAAAATGCAAAATATCACCCCAAACAACAGATAAAACATGTATCTGAATCTGCACTTCTAAGAAGGATTTTCAGTCCCTGACTTCCTTTTCCTCACCTGGAGGTGCAAATGACCCGAAATGGGTGACAGACAGGTCCTCCCATCCTTCCCCCACAGGGCAGAGCTTCTAGATGGGCCACACCAGAAGTGCTGCGACTCTGACCAGACTGTGGCGTGAGGGACCTTCCTTATGGGGCACTATCAAGCTAGAAACAGTTGCCCACAGCAAAGTTGCAAGCATGAAAGTCTGTCAGCTCTCATCGACTGCCATAACAGGACTCAACCCTGATTGTCCCAAGAATTTGACCAAGCCGGTATTACTGTTAACGTTGACGAGCATCATTGCAGGGAAGAAATGACTGTATCTCCTGTCAGGTACAGCTCCTCCTTGCAAAGCAATGCGCTGGCGCAACTCGGTAACATTTCATTCCTTGCCTTGCCTGCACGTCTTCCTTCTTGGAGAGCTGCAGAGACACCAAGTAAATCAAAAGTATAAGAATTTATGCAACCCAAAGCAGCACTGGATTTTTGGAATGACATCATGATTGTATATGGGTACTAATAAAAGGCAAAGATTCCCTGAAGCCGCAGGCTATAAAGTGTAGTAGAGCAATATGATTAAGACAGAGTTAAGCCATATTAAACTTTGAAGAAAAAGGCATTCCATAGTGACATGTTAATAGATCCCAGGAAAGATTTGTTAATAGGCTAAAAATTGAGAAGCTCTTTGTAGGCAGCATTAAGGAAAAAGAAAATCACTATTTCTCTATGGGTGAGATTCACTTAAAAAGAAGCCGGACAAGGCAAGAGCCGCTGGGTACACCCAGGGCTTCCTGGCTGGGGCTTGGAGGCAGGAACGCGGGGCTGGTCCCAGCGCGCTTCCAGCCCCGGTGCTGCATCACGGGGCTGCACAGCCACACCTGGTTTAGGTCTTTCTTCCCATCACACTGAGGTGAATAAAAAGGTGTGAATAAAACCTTATGATTTGGGTCTACGAAGATGGTTTGGGATGTGGTGATTTCTTGAAGGCTTCTTCCAGAGTGTGAAGCACAAAGCGTGTCACAACATATATCCAAATAATAACTATTTTTCAATCAAAAGACACTGCAGTTGGGCAATAGGTAAAAACAAAATGCGATGTTGTCGAAGTCTGAACCTTGTAAGGACACTGAGCCCAGTAAAAAACTTCATCTGGCTGGTATGAGATACTAAAATTTACCTTAAAGCAATTGTAATAAGGGGGGAAAAATGGCAGTAAAATGTTTGTCTTGGCCTGATCTCATTTCTGTGATCTCCTTTCCAAGCTGACATATTGGAAGCAACAAAAGCGACAATATTTCGGAGCACACTCGCCTCTGAAAGGCAGAAAGCACCAGAACGAGTAATACTGTCTCCTCTTGATCGTGAAAGACTGATTTATTCTTGCTGCATTATTATAAAAGGTATCACATATTTTGTAACATGTTGAATGCAGTGGGGGACCTTTACTTGGCCCATCTTGTATCTTTGGCTTTATTTTTCTAATCAGATACTTTTAGGCTCCCACAATATTAAACAAAAACAGAGCAAAGGCAAATAAAACAAGCACCTTTCTTCAAAGTAGTTCATAATCTCTCCTGTGAGTGGTCAGTTTTGCATTAGCTATCAAGCATTTTTAAAACCAACTTTTATCCCATGGCACTGAATTCCATGAATAAAATTTCTGTGGTGATATTCGTATCTAAGAATTTAAAACCTCCTGGTTGATTTCTAGCTTCCACATCTACAATCTTAACCCCAGGCTATTTCTTTTCTTCGCTGCCTTGTCCAGATGCACCTAAGCTTCTCAGATTTTCGTAACGTAAACTCTAACCTGCGTTTCATAGATAATGAGAAAGTAGTATCATGAACTTTGGATGTGGCTTCAGAGAGGACTGGACGTTACCAGGGGTAATTGCACAGCTGCTGCTGTACATCAAACACAGAGCCCTTTTCTGCAAAAGAGCCTATCCTACATGTTTGATGAACGTGAGCGGTGTATATCAGTGGTGACGAGAATTAATCAAACAGCCGCCTGAACCCCAGCACTGGTGCCGCCTTGCTGTGCTTCTGCTGGGAGTTCTGCAAACAGTTCCTCGGGTTTTTTCTTCAGACCTGAGGCTACGAGGCACCTCGGCCCAGCAGGATGCTAAGGAGTACAGCACCCCACCGAGGCTTCGGTCACCCTCCTGCGCTCAGCCCCAGGTCAGCCCCGGCAATGGGGTTCCTCTCCCGCCCCCGGGGCCAGGTGTTTTGCATTTGGGAGCCCAGGCTGGGCCCAGGTGATGCAGGCTCCTGTCAGGTAATCGCAGCCAGGTGTTTTGCATTTGGGAGCTCAACTAAGGCCTCGTGAGTTACATATAGGAGCCAAAGTGGAAAAGGTTTGGTTTAGTCCCGTGAGCATCAGCGGTTGCAGGATTTCCCGGGAGTCTCTGCTGGAAAGAAACTTCCAGAAAGAGGGGGCAAAACCAGAGATGTGGGGTGAGCAGGGAAGAGGCGGGCAGATGGCCGAGGAGGGGCTGCAGCTCTGGGGCTCTCATCTCCTACAGCTGCAAAGCAGGTTTGGAGGAAAGGCTTAAAAGAGTGAGACACCCATAACATCTTCAGTCAGGGAAGAAGATCCGTCTTTGGAGTGGAGGTGGGTGTTTGACCATCTGAAGGGGAAGGTAGGAAGCATTTATATTCTTATTTTACAGATACTCCTGAATGGATGTGTCTTGAGGTAGGGGATAAACCAGGGGAGTTAACAGGAGTGCAGCCAAGGAGCTGTACTCGCTCGCCTTGCTTTTCATGCAGCAAAGCAATATAATGAGTCCAAAAAAGGAATTGGTATTGGGGGAGGAAGGGTCCTTTTTTAAAAAAAAAAGTCATATATCTTTCTAACAAAGTCCTACACAATAGGAAAATATCTAGTGTTGAGTTTCTTAGGATACTTATCATCTTAATTACTTTATTGATTCAAGGCTTACACTATATATATATATTGTTCTATTTTTTTTTTACCTCTCATGTTTTTGCTACAGTTAGCACTAAAATTTAAGATACGTGAGATGGAACTGTCCTAGGGCTTTTTGTTTGTTATACGTCACAGGGTTGGGTTTTTTTGGGAGGGGGGGATAATTTCCATATTAATAACTACTTAGCTTTTTCTTCTGGCTTTTGTTTTCCCTGAGGAAATTATACCCCTTCGCCCCTTGTGGAAGGGGGGGAGTGACATAGGCTGTGTGGTTTTTTTTTTTTATTATTTTTATCTCAGTATATATTTCTTAAGTGAGAACAGTACTCCTTCCCAAAATATCTAGCTTCTGTTGAGCACAGTAAATCATGAAATTATGTATTTATCATTCCTTTTTATTTTTTTAAAGGCACAATAGAGAGAAAAGCCATTTAGCAAATCGGGTACAAAACTAAGATCTATGTTTTAAGAGCTGCAGGGGAGTTGGAAGAAAATTGACTCTTATGATGAAGCGTTATTCAGTCCATCACACATGTGAAGTCCAATTTTGCCCCTGAGGTGAAGAAACTGGTATTTTTTTCCCCTTCTATATAACCTTGGAATTTGCAAGATTTTCCTTGTGTGCGTTACTGTACCACTTGGCAGTGCCTCTGACACATGTAATGATTTGGGCTATGCTAAGCAAATACATGTCTACTTGCAGAGCTAGGTAGGTAAGGGTAATAGGAATGGGACAGGACTGTTATCCAGTCCTGCTTCTCCCACATAGCTGCTCTTCCCAATGGGAGAATGGGGATTTTATTTTTTGGTTTGTTCTAGACCTCTACTGGTTTTCATTGCTCTTGATAAAGAATTAATAAAAATCAGTTGAATTAACTTGTTTGTGTGCACAGGAACCAGCCCAGAGGTCCTCAGCATTGTGCAAGACCTGTTTAAAACATTAGGGAGTCATCAGCACTTCTATATCACCCCAGCATCGCCTCTGCTTTAGGGCTCTGTCTGTGGCTAGGACTGCCTCACACTCCTTAGCAGTGATTCGAAGGTAGGGTGAATCAGCCATTAAATTGAAAATTGAGAGACTAAGTCAGCTCTAGTTATTCGAATGACTGTATTGCTATAAATCATTAATAAATATATATCATATAAATCATTAATAAATATATCCCAAGAGGCAGGAATGGGTGCATTGTGGGTCCCCACCTGGGCACAGCTTCAGCAAGCAGTATTTTCAGTATCCTGGAAGCAACGTGCAGTTTTGGAGGGCATGGAGAGCAAGAGGAAAGGGGGAAGTGCTGCAACAACCCCTCTTCAGTATTTCCCTTTTTTCACGTACAGCTTATTACCTTTAGTGTCACTGTGATGCATGAGAGTGACTGTGAGTGATGTTGATTGTGTGCTGTGGAGAGGATGGAGCTTGAATTCTCCTCTTTGACTTTCCAGCCCTTCTTTCTGGTACAGAGTAAGATTATTTTCTTGCCTTTTCCTGTTCCTCTTCAGAGCACTCTAAGAATACTAACAGCGTTCTTGTTCCACTGTGCTTTGCTGAGCACCGGGCTGCGAAATCCAGCTGGCACTTGCACAGAGATTCATATAGAAAACTGTCCTGGCTTCCTCTTCTTAACCCTCTATAAGGCCAACCACTCTATGTTTCAAGACATAAATTAAAAAAAAAAAAAAGAGCAATAATATAATGTAGAAACTGCTGTTGTGTACAGCTCCATAGTTGAGATTGATGTGTTAAGACTGTAGCTTGAAGATAGAGGGCAAATCTTGTAAAAATGTTACTTTGCCTTGTAAAAGAGGACAGAGAAAAAAAAAAAGAAAGAATAAGGTTTGGATAGAAAGAAAAATAATTTGAGTATTCTGAGCAAAAGAGCCAGAAGAAAGTTGTACATATTTTAGAGAGCCAGATTGGGAAAGAAGCCTGGCAAGGAAAATCCTTGTAGCAAAGCTGTTAAAATGGCACTGTCTTGGAGCGGTGAAACAACTCTGCTTTCTTGCATTTCTCTGCATGAGTTAACTTGACCCCAAGCCATTGTTTCCTATGGAAGTGGAATAACTTGGTAGGCAGCATGAGGCAACGTTATTTCAAGTGTTTCAGCGTTGCTTCTCATAACCAAAAAAGTAAACATGGACATCAGCATGTAAACAGGATGCTCAGCTGTAAATTAGAGCAAGATGTAACTTGTTCTACATTCAGCTTTTCCAAAAATAATTCTGCTTTAGTAAATAAGACATTCTGTATGTGTATCCTACTTTAACACATCTCAGACTGCTATCAACAAACTGTAGGATTTTAGTAGAAGGTGTTTGCTAAATAACAAGTAAGGCAAACTGGATTTACTAAATCAGACCTTCTCTGGTTTTGTTGCTAAACTTTTCTATGGGATATGCCTTTTCTGTATTTGGATAAATGGTACTAGGGATTTACTGTGCTATTTGTGAATGCGGCTGTTCTTATAAAGCATTCTTATGGTTGAGATACTGGGATAACAGGAAGCGGGTGTTCTAGTTCTAGCACTGCATTACTGGGTTTTTTGCCTTTTTTTTTAAATACATTTTGGCAAGTAAGGCTGGGTTTTTTTTGAACCTGATTCTCTTTTTTTTTTTTTCCTTCCCATTTTGCTGCTGGCAAAAATGTGAGCTCTTTGGTTTCTAGATAAAACTGCTGCAGTTTCTCTTGGAAATCAAAATTTGGACATACAGAGCTGCCTCATAAAATAAACCATAGTTCCCATGGTACGCTGCATTGACTGAGTACAGGGAAACTGTGATACATTTGGCTCTATGAGGGACCTGACAGCAGCCTTCCTGTGCCTTTGAGGAGGTTATGGAGAAGACGGAGCCAGGCTCTTTACAGCAGTGCATGGCAGGAAGCTGAGAGGTAATGGATGTAAACTGGAATTACAGAGGTTTAGGTTGGATTTAAGGGAAAAGCTTTCTCATCGTTGGCTAGAGGAGCAGATTTTGGCCAGAGAGGCTGTGTAGTCTCCATCTGTGGAGATTTTTCAAAACCTGATTGGATAAAGCTCTGAGCAACTATGGCAAACAGACAGCAGTTTTGGATCATCATCTAACATTTCTTTTTGTCAAAACCTAGTGCACCTGTATAAACTTCCTTTTGATGTATGTGGGTATAGTAGCAGGCAAAACAAATTATAGCCCAGGAGCCTGGGGGACTTTTTTGCTTGACTTTCCAGTGA
>NW_009191653.1:0-8375 GCF_000690835.1 Fulmarus glacialis | reverse complement strand
AGGAATGTAGTAGGTACCGTGCAACATGGTGACTTCCCGACTCCTTAAGTATCAGATCCAGTTTTACATAAACTACACTTGAGAGAATTTCCAAAATACTGTTCTCATTAGACTGCTGAAAGGTAAGTCAGATAACTCATTCTTGACAATAAAGGTTAGGAACAGGATAAATAAACCACCTTTATTTTTTCCTTATCCAGGTACGGCACATTTTGTAACACACATCATGACTGCTGGTATCAGCAGTGAGTGATGTTGTTTGGAGGGTGAATTCAAAATGTGTAAGGCAAGTTGTAAATATAAGAGAAAGTGTTAATGGAAAAAGGGTAGTTGCTTGCAGCTTGAACTCTTTCTCCCTCCACGCATACACATGTTGTGTTGATGCTACAGTTATAAACCAGTCAGCTTACTGTACCTGTTTGCCTCCCAAGTACTCTTTAGCTTCAGGTAGAGAAGTGTGAGAAGGCAAAATCAATGGGCTACGAAGACTTGTTTCTTTCCTTTTCAGATGTGTGTGCATATCATTGCTAACACTATGTACTTAAGGGCTTGTAAGTGGTCAGTCTCAGCATAGCTAGTTACAGTGAGACCAGGTGAACAGATATCTCTTTGATATTCATAGAATCATTTAGGTTGGAAAAGACCTCCAAGATCGAGTCCAACTGTTAACCTAGCACTGCCAAGTCCACCACTAAACCATGTCCCTAAGCACCATAACTACACATGTTTTAAATACCTCCAGGGATGGTGAATCCACCACTTCCCTGGGCAGCCTGTTCCAATGCTTGACAAACCTTTCGGTGAAGAAATTATTCCTAATATCCAATCTAAACCTCCCCTGGTGCAACTTGAGGCCATTCGTCTTGTCCTATCACTTGTTACTTGGGAGAAGAGACTGACACCCACTGACCTTGGTGTAATTTGCACCTTGTCCGCACCAATAAGTGCGGATACACTTGAAGAGTGAGTGATTTCCCACTTCTAGAAATGCAAGTGCTGCACTTGCCCCTGTAGCAGAGATCTTGTGAATTTAAATATCCAGGTGGTGATACTTGGTGAAAGTTGTATCTTAACAGGTTTAATTCATGCTGCAGTTGTTCATTTTGATGCTGGACATAACTTTAGATAAGGAAGTGTTTCAAAATAAAAATGTTTGTCCAAGGACATTTCTCTTTCAAGTCTATGAATAAAAAGAGGAGGGGGACCCAAAAGAGCAGCTACCAGCTGTTAATGGTGGTCTACTGATGTGAGTCTATTTTAAGTGATAGACTATTGAGAACAATGATGATGCTTTCAGGCCAGAATATACCCTTTTGAGCAGTCAGGCAGTCTGTAGAATGGTTTTGGCCATGTGCCATCTTCATGTTAAGAATCATACTCTAGGCTACTAAAGAATATTACACTAGTAGCTAAAAACTAGGCACTGTGCATGTCAAATGTCTGGTTTTGATGCTGAATTTTGCTCTCTGTCTGCTGTGGAAAATGCTTATTTCTCTGGGTATCTTCTTAAACGCAGCTCTGACTTTGCAAAAAATGGCAAGGAAACACGAAAAACATGGGGTATGAGACTGTGCAGTAATAGGCAAGGAAGGACCAGAAAGAGTTTTATTGATCTCTTAAAGTAAAGGCTAGTATCAAACCTCTGTTATCTTTACCCAGTTTATAAATGTTCTGCACTCCTTGCTTTAAGCTTTACATCCTAAAAACATTGTTCCTTAGCTGGGTGGGGCTTCGGGCATCTCTGCTTACTGTGTGCTCCAAGATGATATGGACCCGTCAGTATGAAAATTGGCATGTAGCTTGCAGCTTAAAATAAAGACAGATTTTTGACATTCCAATTCCCGATTCAATGGTGCTTTGATCACTCAGTAGCTTTTAATTAGAGGGAGAGTCTCTAGTTAGCAGTTCAAGATAGTGCAGTAGTTTTTCCCCACAGTACAGAAAAAATCAAAATGTTGCACTACAGAGGAAGCCAGTGACACTGCGTGTTCTGTCACAGATGTAGGTGGTTAGATGGGGGAAGATGCTAAAGGACAGTATAAAAACTCGCTTTCAGTTAATTAGTATAACTATTTGTTTGCAACACTTAGCACTAATGCTGTGTTAGAGGATATCCCCACATGCAGCTAAGCTGCAATGAAATACTCTGTTACCCATGCCCCAAACTTTGCTGGTTACAGAGTCACAGGAGCTCTGGAAGGTCTGGAAGGCAAGGAAGATCAGACTGCATGAACCTTACTGTGTCATCTGAATTCTAGGTACTATTTGAAAAGGAATGAAAATGTCTGGAGGTAAAGAGTGTATTGCTCTAAAACAGTTAAAGTGGAAAAGAAAATGGGCAGTACTCTGCCATTCTTAAAACATAAGAGGTAAAAAAAAATAAATATAGGGCACTTTTTTTTGTATTTTTATGGGCAACAACAGTGCAATTCTTAGTCTGTTGCACACTCAGCCTTTTGGCATACCACAAAGTCAGACTAACTGCTAAAATCATAAATATCCACAGCTTCAAGCTGGTTGTTAAAGTTATCCTGCTAAATCTCTATAAAAATTAAAAAGTAAAAAAAAATAGCCTCCTCTTCCCAAATTCTCCTCTAATGACATTGTTCTAATAAAGTGATTAGACCTCCTTATCCCAGCTAGGGATGCTGCTAAACGAAGTTGAAATACCCATCTTGCTGGGATTACCCTTCAGGCACAATTTAAATGACCCACCAGCAAATACATCTGCTTTAACTTGACATTTGTTGTCCTTGCTGCTTTCTCCTACTAGTTCTATAAGAGACTCTAATTTTTCCCTTGGAGTTATGAATAGTGTTTAAAAAAAAATCTGTCTTTATTCTTAGAAATGACATTCTTGTTGATGAGCCCTCCACTTTCTTTCACTTATCAACCTTAAATTGTATGCTGCTTTGACAGCTTTTTTATCCTTGGAAGTAGTAACCAGCTACACCATCACACTTCAAAAAACCGACCGTTCAGAGCCAAATTGTTGTCTTGCTCCATGCACTGGTGCCTAGTATGAAAGTGAACCAGACCAATAAAGCTATTTATTATATGATGGCATCTTCAGGCCTGTGTTAGTTTGAAAAGGTCTTTTATTCTACTTAGGTTCCTACCTTAGCAGTCTGCACGTTGTGTTTTGCTTAAAAGCTAATTTAATTCACCCTTAGTTTTAAAAGCTTTGGCCACAGGGAGTAAAACTCTTAATATCCCAAGGCAATGCCAACTGAAAGGAGAATCCATGAAAATACTAAACCACCCTTTCTGCCACCTGATAAGAGGTACTGAAGCAGTGCTACCTCTCATATGGTCTCTTCTGGATCCCTTCTGCTCCCCTGTGCTTCAGCTCTTTTTCTCATTTTATTCAGGCCAGCATCTCCAGTTACTGCTCAGTACTCCCTTTGCCCAGCATTTAACAAAAAAAAGCAAGATTTTTCCTATAAAATTGGCATGTATTTCTCTTTACCAGTCTCAGCTATGGATTTGTTTATCCTGATTAGAATTAAAGCCCATGCACTGCCAGAACCAGTGTGAAGAGATCAAGTGGGATTCAAAGTCATGTGTTTTCATTTAAATTGCAATCACAGAAGTGTGTTTGAAATTAAAAGGTTTAATAACATATTCTTTACACTGGCCTGCTTTAGGACAAGTAAATCGGGTACAAGCTGTGTCTTAAAGAAAACCTAAGCCCCGGACAAGCAACCCCCCCAATTTATCCACTTTAATCTGGGGTTTTTTTTTTATTGGCATGATTTTACTTTTGCTATATGCAACAAATGGGTAGCACAGATAGAAGCAGATATGATTTTGATGAAATTCTGGTCCCTATTAGGTTTGCAATTATCTTTGTGTTTGTACTATTTGACACCCTTTATTATAGTTTGCTTGGGTATGTATCTAGAAAACAATGAAGAATTACAGCTGCCGAATTACAGAACAAACTTTACTGCATGGATTTCATACCAGCTCATGTAAATGTTTTTCCTGTAAAGCTATATTGTGACAGGGTATTAACAGACATCCTCCAGTCCATGTCAATCACCTGAAGCTACCTTTAAAATCAGTTGGGCGGTTCACTGCGGTCTTCCATTCTTGTACCTTATGTAGTCCTTTTATGTCAATGCAAACGAAATACATTCAAATGCTGGGTTTCATCCTTTTTTTTTTTAAGCTAACAAAAGGTTAGGTTTAACCACAAGACTAGGCACGGATTTAAATGGAGGCTTCATGAATGCTCTTACATAGAGGACTTCTATGTAACAGAACTTGCTCTGCTGTGGGTATAGCGCATATGATGGGGCAAAAAATACCTTGGAAACAGCAAAGAGTATAGCACTTGAGTATTCTCCAGGCTTTTTAGATACTTAGGTCTGAATTACGGCAGGCACAGCAACAGAATAAGGAATGTGCAAACTCTTGCAAGCATAACTTGGAGCAGGTGTGAGGAAACAATCAGTGTGATGAGCTACCCCTGCTGCAGATAATGCTTCTCTGTGAATCTGTAAGAGCTATGAGGTCCTGCAATGGAAATAGGTGTTGACCCATTAATCTTCATGTGGCTTTATAGTGAAAGAAAACTATACCAAGGACTTGCAAGGCAAGCCATAAGCTAGATTCCTTTGCCTGCGCTCAGCACAGTATTGACAGGTCTGGTTTCGTCAATAGGGTGCAACTAATGACTTGAGATGCACCTTCCCAACAGGTACATAGGGGCCTGAGTTGAACTCTGTCACTACTCCTAGAGTATAGTTTTGCTATAATTATGGTTTTTTAAATGATATTTCATTTTTTCTGCACCAGTCCCCTGGTGAGTTAAAATTGAAATGTTCTTGATTCTGTTGATTTATGTGAAAACTGTAACACTGTTTTATCAGGTTTTGATTTAATTAGCCTGCTTCAGGGAGAGGATTAACATAGCATGTAGAGCCCCTATTTAAGTGTACCCAGATTGTATAATAGGGGAGCTTGTGCCAAACAAACAGCCGGGCCCTGCCTTGAAGAGCTTATATTCTGGTGGCACAAACAAAAATACACAATAAATGCAAACACAGAACAGCATGTGGCCATTGCAGTTGGTGTTAAATAGAAAGAAATTAAATTCCTCTGCTTCTGTGACTTGTTTCTGCAACCAGAGTGCCCCAGAATTATGATAACTTCTTATTGTTTCTTTGTATAGACTATCTCTTGATACCCTCCCCTTCTAAACATAGCTCCTCTTCCAATATTCTGAATATTCAGCAGGTACCTTCTTGTAACTTGTACCTTCTTTCCTTGTTTTACAATGTCTTGTGATAATTTTGCTTCCAAGTTATAGTATCTCTCCACCACTGATGTTCCATATGATCACTTCATTCATATAGTTCATTTAATTAGATTCCCCTATAGGGAAGTACTGCACTGGCATAGGCTCTAGTGACTCTCCTGATGGATCACTGGGCAAAGCCTCCACTCATTAGGACTGTGATTGGAATGTGGGTTTGATTGTTTAAATAGTTATGAAAAATAATCACAAACTACATTAAGAAAGCATTGTTAGATATTGTCTTGAAAACCTTAAAAAAGCAAGTTTAAAGAGGTGTCTAGAAGCTGGTTAGGCTTACATTTGATTAAAAAAAAAAATAGATTTCTTCCTATTTATAAGCAATGGTAAAAACATTTGGACAACACTGTTATTCATTATTTTCTTACTCTTCTGACAGCGAACTTATTGGGATGAATCCTTCCCACAACATGTAGGGTTTTTTTTTTGTGTCTTGTCAGAGATAAGGTGATTGTGTGGAAAAACAATGATGATAGGGATCTGTAATTACTTGTGACTGATGAGCATATCTGAGCATAATTGTTTCCTGGTATCCACTGATACTGCTAGGAGGTAAGAGCAAAACAGATATTTCCTCTTCTGGCACAGTATATATTTTATGTTCAAGATGCTGCTTGCTGTGAGGTTTTGGGCAGGATTGGTATACCACAGTGTGAAAATATTAGTAAAAAAAATGCATGTCTGGGGACCAGTCTGTTAAACGTTTCTATCTTCCAAGTTGGTACAGTATGAGTAAAAAGAAAATGAATCCTGTGAGGCAGAGAGCCCTTTCAGATGTCAGTCCTCCAATTAACTCTGTAAGGGCAAATCAGAGCATCTTTGAGTATCTTTTCCTCCTAATATGAGTGATGGCAATATAATTATTTTGAGTGGTGAAGGAACAGGATTCTCTCTTTCTAGAAGTTGTTTGTTGTTGTCTTAATTCAAAGGTACTGGTATATGCAAAATCAGAACTGGGCCCTGTAGCAGGCTTAGCTATTTTAAGCTGAGCATTTAAAATATGTATGAGATTTTAAAGAATTTTCTGAGAAGTTTTAAAAGTGGTGAACTAGTCTAAATAAGGCTGAGGTCTTGGAGCTCAAATAACTACAAACAAGCTTTCAAATCTACCACTAACCCTCAGAATTACCTCTATCTGAATGGCTTAAATGAAATACTGTTCTCTGCAAGGGTAAGAGGATAATATTTAGTTTAACTGCACTTTGTTTGGTACTTCACAAAATGATCAGTTGTAGGACAATCATTAAAATCATAGGCTATATGTTACTGTCCTTTGAAGTAAATTATATGTTGCCAGATATGTGAATCTTTGTCTTTTATCGCACCAAATGGAATGTGTCTAAGCCACTGGGTTTTTTTAGGTTGTCCCTTATTTTGCTAGACCTGCTGCTTTTAAATAAAATGTTTTGATTTAATAAAGAGTAAAAACTTACATTTGTGTTGGTTTAAATATTGCTGTTTTGTTTAAGTATCTTTTCTTGTTAAGTACTGACTATAATGCAGCTCCTGATGAAATCAACCAATTAAGTAATTATCATAGAATAGTTTAGGTTGGAAAAGACCTTTAGGATCATCAAGTCCAACTGTTAACCTAGCACTGCCAAGTCCACCATTAAACTGTGTCCCTAAGCACCATGTCTTTTAAATACCTCCAGGGATGGTGACTCAATTAGGGGTTGTCTCCTTCCTCTTCTCACAATCTCCTTCAGCATTTACCTCTTTTGTTTAAAAATTGGAGGTCAGGTTATGTGAAGAAACCCCATGATGAGTTAAATGATCAAGACCCAGAAAAGCCTGGAGCATTAAAGTCTTTAGTGTTCCTCCTCCATTTGGAACAAATTACCTATGCCAACTTCAAACCTCAATGGGGCTGAATATAAATTGTTTTTTATTTAGTCTTAATGTTGTGTTCGCTGCCCTACCTGTGCTCTGAGCATTTGCTGTAAGTGTGATCCCTGCAGGTTGCCAAATGACCACTTGCAATGCTCTATCTTCTGTTCCCATTCTAGTTTTGTTGTGTTAGCCAGCCTAGATTAGAAGCCGAAATGCTGTGTTGAACATGAGATCGAAAAACCTGGAGAGAGGGAAGGAAAGTCTGTCTGGAGAATAGGAATGCCTGTATCTCATGGTAAAAAGACATAAAAGGATCTGAAACTGCCAGGCTTTGGTGAAAAACTGGATAGTTAAAAAAGAGGTTATAGTCTATAAGCAAGATTAAAGGAAATTAAATTGGAGGATTAAGGCTCAGGTTCTGCACTCTCATTTTCTGTTTCAATTCACAAACACCTTCTAAAACCCACCACTGAATTGATTATTCTTTAAATAATTAAAAAAGTAGGAGGCATCTTTTCTTCTCCATAATATGTGGTTCTAAGCTTTATCATAGGAACTGTTTCCTCTTATGAAACAACTTCTGAGTGTTGTGGAGACCTGCTTATTAGAGATGTTGATTATATTTACTCATTTATATCTCTTTAATGAGTTGGTCTATGAACATCTTGAAATGTACACCCTGAACTGTTGTCATAAATTAAAACTACCTGCTAGGAACATCAAATCCTGATCTTATCGAATAATGCATGAAAATGTCCATAAAAGCCTCAAGGACTTTAGGGCAATCGATGGTACTTCCCCTGTTTCTCAGTAGTTCTAAAATGGCAACTTTTTTGATTAACAGTAACATCATGGACATTGTTTATTGGAAAATAATTTTTTGAAAGACAATGTCTGGGGCCAGTGTGGGCATGGGAGTGATTCTTCAGTAAATCATCTTGTTCTCTTCCATATTCCTATAATCTGAAAGGAGAATGGAGGGGGGCGGGCAGGAGGAGGAGAAGACTAATTTTGATTTAACTCATTGATTTACAATTTTTTAAAATTGGAATCAATTTTGGTTTTCAGCAAAAGCTGTATATTAGAGGTATTTCCTTGTACTCAAACTGCTGTCTATCCTGGGCAGCTATCAGAAGCCAAAAACCTCCAGAGTGGGTCCTGTGGTCCATAAAACCTACAAGCTTTAAACACTTTTAAAAAAAAAAAAAAAATTATAAAT
>NW_009191652.1:2680-10495 GCF_000690835.1 Fulmarus glacialis | reverse complement strand
AGGCGCGGGCACTGGAGGGGAAGGGGCCGCGCACCTGGTGCCTGCCGAGCACCCTGCCCTTCTCGCCCTGCGTGCGGCTCTACAGGCACTAGCGCTCGAGTCCCCAGGGGCTGAGGGTGGCCAGACCGAGAAAAGCACTTTTTTCTCAGTCACAGATGGCTAGGAAAGGATGCGCAGCTGATGAGGGTGTTGGAAGGGGATGGAGTGGGAGCAACCAGCATAAGGAGCATGTGCTCGGTGCCTGTGCGTGGAGACTGCAGCAACCCAGCGTCTGAGGCATGGGCAGTGCTGAGCGTTAATCCAGCCAGGCTACCTCCAGAAATGCTTGTGTGCTTAATAAGGCATCTATTGTGGCATTTAACCAGGCTTAGCTGTGAGCTGAGCCTTCTTTGAGTGCTGGTTTGGGTTGGCTAATGAGCTGTTTGACCTTAAATGGTTAGTGTGGTGTAGAGCTTCCCCAGAATTGCTCTGGCACTAGGCACAGTTGCATTTCTGCTTTTCAGAGGATTGCAGAACTGAGTGTGCTCATTTAAAGATGATGGAGGCGGTTCCAGTAATAGAAGAAATATGTTCTTTGTTGCTCTCAAATTTGGAGGGCCCTGTAGTCCCATTGGTTACAATGCCAGGGCCATATCTACCCACCAGCTGCTGGACGAACATCTCCCTGGTGCCCTTTTATGGTGGGTTGTGTGCTATGTGAGTTGGATTGGGTTGTCAGGGCAAGCAGATGCTGCCAGGGGTTGTTAAGCTATCTGGTTTTAGAGCAGTTGCATCACACTTGCCTTATGTGACCAAGATGTCTCTACTCACTATTGCCTTCCTTTTGCAGAGTGCCTGGGCCAGGCATCAGCTGGTGGAAATTGGTGCAATGCTGCTAGTACATGTCTGTCTCATCCCAGGTGTCCCACTCAGATTGATGTGAAAGCATGAGGCAGCAAAACTCATCAGTGCTAATTAGTTCATGGTATGTTTTCTTTCTGGGTGATGAAGACAAATTGCCTTTTCCAAGACTGGATCCGCGATAACAATTTTGAAAGCCATGTTTGAACAAAGCTTCTTAGAATAAACCTCTAAAGAAAGCCCGGATAATGGCTGCACTGACCCCAATTTCTTGTAGGTGCTGACAAGCAACACTGCTGTAACTTTAGAATAAAGCAGAGTAAGCACCGCACTTTAGTTTGAGGAGTCAAAATCTAGAGGGAAAGGGGGAAATGAAGCTGTTGCTGAAGGAACTGCTGTAGTTGGGAGAGACTGGACATAGGCAGTTTTCTCAAATAAATGGTCTTGCCCCTGCAAAAACACTTTTTGTTTCGGTGCTTGCATTGCAGAAGCAGTGGGATGGCTCGTGGGAGCTGTTGCTCAGGCTTTGACCCCGAGGCTGCAGGTCTGGACAGCCCAGGGGCAGCTCACTTGAAGACGGCTGTCTCCTGTGAGCTGCTTGTGAAAACGATGCCTGTTTCCCAGCCTTCACCTAGGGAACTGTAGGTTGTCTCAAACAGGACCATCTCTGGCATCTTTAGCTTAGCAGAAAAGCTAGGTGTGAGGCTGGATGTGAATAATAAACTGCTCTTTCTCATAAATATACCTATAAATGTGTAAATGTATGTGTTAGTGGGAAGATGAGAGGGAAGGTTAGCTCAGTGACACAGCTGGAGAGGTCTTGCAGACTGTCATTACCAATTCCAAGCATGCCTCAATCTGGCAAAGCAACACCTTTCCTGGGCACCTTGGGAAGGGGAAACTTAAAGACAGGAGGGGAGAGAGCTGGACTAAGGTGGTCAGATCTGGAAAGCAGCAGCACTTGGGTATCGTAACACAGCTCCCGTACTGAGAGGGTTATGCAAGAAATACCTGTTTCGGAAAAAGCTTTCGATAAGCATTTATCCTTAAGAGCTTGTCAGAACAAGGCCATATACATATGCAGAGGCTTTTTCTGACCTAGGCAAGGAAATAGAGGACAAAAGCAGCGAAGGTTTATGTTACGAACTATTTAAACATACATTTTTGTCTTCAAATTGTGTAATTCCCGTGGCTGAAAAACATTTTGGTGGTGTACTTCTGGCCTTGTTTAGCATAACTACCATTTTAATATGTAGAAAGTTTAGTGCTCTGATGTCCAAGCTCCCCTCTCACACTGATGTGAGAGGAGACCTGGCCTGTGCAATCTGCGGGTTGCTCATGCTTTGGTTTATTGCAAAGCTCGGTGTATACAGGCAGCGCAGGTGTCCCCTCTGCTGTGATAGTCACTTCTGCTTCCTACTGAGTAGCTTTTTATTTGAATCAATTAAAATCTTTCTACTTGTCTATCTTACCTAGAACTTTCTGCTGAACGCCTGTCTTGTAGGAACAGCCACTTTTCCACCCTCAGGGTGAAGGTTGTTCGCTGTTGCGGAGCTCAGCTTTACACCAGCAAAGAGCCCACCTTGTGCCCAGGTTGCACTGTAACTGATGGCCAGATCCGGTGGGGGGCAGATGCTGGTCTGCTGCTCTAGCTGGCTTCAGGAGGAATTCTGTCTGAGGGCAGGATTTTGGCTGTGAGCCTTGAGGTGAAGAGCTGGGCTACAGATCTGGCCGCTTGCCTGGGTGGTTTCCAGGCAGACATTGCATTTTTATTGTCTTGGATATTCTGCTTTGGAGGTCAGTTGAGAAAGCAGAATGGGCTTGTCGCTTGGCAGAAGTAGAAAAGTCGAGACAAAAAATGAATGTGGTAATACACTGGGTATAATGCTGTGTGTCCAGCGCCTGAGGTAGCATCTACCTGTGCTAACCCAGAGGTAATGGAAGGCAATTTCTACCCAGCTCTCTTTTGTTTCCCAGGCTGTACTGACCTTACTCTTGGCAGATAGCCACTTTCCCTGCTCCGGCCCAACCACACCACCCATCACGGAGAGCAGCGCAGTCAGACATGGAGGAGGAACAATACCTCCCCACCGCTACGCAGCTGGGCTCAAGGGCACAGAGGACTACACAAAAATTCAGGCGAAGGGGCGCAGGCTGGACCTGCAGGGAGTAAGGATGGGCATTTCAGCCATAGCACAGATTTGTCCTGTAATGGGTAAAGAGAATAGCCTGGACAGGGAGAGGATTTTTTTAGGCCAGCCCCAAACTTCATCATTCCTGTGACTTGCTGAAATGTCAGGAAGATGCAGGGAGGTGATATGGCTGGTTGCGCAATAGCACCGATGGATCTTGGCACCTGGGAGAAGGGAAGGGGTTGTATTTTTGGCGTCAAGGGGCAATGGGAGTGGTTAGTCCTAGTGAAAGGAAAGAAGACATTTCCTTGTTCCTTCTGCTCTTCTAGAGAAAGAAAAAAGGTGACTTCACTGTTTTCTGGGAAGAGCTTGAATTTCTCATTGCCTGCCACAGGACCTCTGGCAACAACCTCTTCTACCCTTTCCAAGTTGGGAGTGCAGAATCACCCCCGGCACTTGGCTGGGTCCCCACGAGCCACTGGTATGTGCAGAATCACAATTTTGGTTGCTCTGGTTGCTTTCTCTTGTGATATTTCCAGCCCCGCTGCCCCCAGGAGCAATGGCAAGGGGTGCATTGTGGGGACCTGACAGGGAAGGCTGATTTGCAGGCGACTTTGGGGTGTTGGGTTTGTGTTTCATTGCTCTGGCTTGGGCAGTGACAAGGTGCCATAAAGCCATCAGGTAGTATATCACTTTATAGTTTAAACATTTCACTGGGTACACCTCCTTTGGTACCAATGAAACAGCTACGCTGAGGTCTCCTGTAAGCCCCATGGTCTTCTCTGTAGTTGACAAAAGTGCTAAAGCACTTTCTCCTGCAGGGGCAAGTTGGTTCCGGTGTCCAGGCTACCAGTTTCTTCTACCATCATATCTGCATGTTAGACTGCCAGCTACATCTCTTCCTCTCCCCCATCTCAGATCAAGAGTTAATACAGCTTTTCTGTGCTTACAACCTGTGACAGGGATGTTCACACGTGTGGTTTCTTCAGTCAGTGTCCCTCCTGGAGAGGAAGAGGCTGTGCCTGCGGGTTGGTAGGGTTGAGGTTGCCACTGGTTGTAAAGCCTTGCAATGAGCAAAGGGGAGGAAGAGCACCGAGAAGCCTGCTGGAGTGTGCTCGGGTTTGCAGCTGCACCCTCTCTGGGAGTGGATGCAGAAAGCTATTGCTGGGGGAGTGGAGGACTCGTGGTGGTGGCTTATGGCCAGGTGGCATGGCTGGAAAAGGCTGCCAGAGGCGCAGCGGGAGAGCTCAAAAGCCTCCTTGCTCTTCAGAGTTGCCACTTCCTGATACCCGAATGTGTCTGTGCATCCGTGTCGACGTCTGATGAGAACCAAAATCCCAACAAACATCAAGCAGCTGAAAGGGAGACAACTTCCTTTCCCAGCGTGAAGCATCTTTCTGCAGGCCCTGGTCATCCCGCGTTCCCCCTCCACTTGGACACTTCCCACCCTCTCAACCTCTCGCCTCCTCTTCAGACCTCAGTTTGCTGGAGAAAGGCCTCTACTGTTGGCCCCATGTCCCACAGCAGCATTTCAGTGACCTGGAGGGTAGTTCAGTATTTCACGCTTCCTTCTGGCAGGTGCGGCCCAGAAACAGCATCCCAAGAGCACAAGGGATGGAGGTGGTTTCCCTTCCCCTCTCCATCCTGGGGACCAGCCTGGCTGTAACTCGCAGGCATCACCCTCACGGGCGCTTGGCTCTGCCTGGATGGGACACGCTGTGAAGCAGGGTGGTGGCATCTCCGTGCTGGGCCTGTGTGGGTGGAGGTGCCTCCTGGCCTACAGTGAGCCACAAGCTGCTCCCCAGATCTGCAGCGATGGAAAGGGACGCCAGAGTGGGCACAGCAGGTTCCCGAGCCTTCCCTCCTTCCTAAAAACAGGCACCGTTTGGCTCCCCTTCCCTTTCAAAGCAGTGCCCTGTGGACATTGCAATGGGTTTAATTGCAGGGCAGCTAATGAGCACCCTCCAGGATTAGAGATGAATGGGTTTAACCCATAATCATAGCTTAGAGCATCCAAAAGTCTCAGCGGACTTTGCAAGTTGATCACTGGCCAGACGTAAAAGATGTTTGGTGGGAAAGCAGGACGTGCCATCCTGAAGCGGAAACATTATCCATCTGAGTTCTCTGGGCTGAGACAAAAAACAAAGCCCGATGCTTCAAGGGAAGCTTAGAAATCATGGCTGATCCGGATCTGGCCTGGAGGCTTTTGATCTCCCATCGTGAAAAGGCACCGAGCACACTCAGCATGTAACAGGGTTGAGTTTCCACTTTGGGGAAGGAGTCTTCATCTGCTGTGGTTTGTTCACATGCTCTAGGGTTTTCATATTTCTTGTAATCATTGTTACCTTACGGCTGTGGCTGTTTGCATTGGGATCGGTCTCTGTCTCCCAGTTTTCAAAGCCAGAACACAAAGCAGTGCTGTCCAGGAGAGCACTGCTGTTATGCTCCGAGCAGTATGGCAACGGGTCAAAGCTCCCAGAGGCAGATAGGTACGACCCCAGTGTTACCGGTGGGAAACACAATTTCCTTTGGGTCCCACCGAGAGCTCTGAACCCATCTGGATCTAACCACTCCCTCTGCTGTCTTTCGAGTCCTCCCTTTTGCCTAAAGTGATCCGTATGTTTCCGAACCTCTTGGCAAGGGCAGTTATCATTCCTATTCTGTTGGTGTTCAGCATCTGACTTAAACAGTCTCTGATCCTATTAGTAGGCTTTCAGGTACTTCTACAGTACAAATAATAAATAATAATGAGCTGCAAGGAAGACCTCTGAGTCTCGGGCTCAGGCTGGACTCTTATGGCTTCCACACGAGGCGTCCATTTTGTAGATCTTTCTGGGCTGCTGTTGCTAGCAGGGGTGGAGGAAATCATTTTATGAAGTGGAGGTCATGAACACAGCCTCCCTTCTCCTCTTTAATGGGAGCTAAACACCTGCAGAAGGTGAGCTGGGAGGTTGTTCTTTCCAAGGAAAGAAATGAAGAGGTCATACGGATGATAAGTGGTAGGCAAGGAGATCTGAGTCTTGTAATGCAAGCCCCTGCCTTGAGATCTGGTTTGTGGGTGGCCGAGGGTAGAGGTGCTGGGTGTCATCATTCCTGCCGGAGCTTTGCCAAGCAGAAGGCAGGTGCCCGCCGTGCCTGGTGGATCCGTGCTGATTTCTGAAACCAGGAGTTGAGAGACGGAGAGGCAGAGCCTTGGAGGAGCGAAGGAAGAGGGAGAGGTGTGTCTCCAGCAACTCTTGCAGATTCTTGGAAGCAGGCGAGCGGGCTCAGCGACCGCCTCACTCTCTGACATCACTTTTTCTCCATGGCAACGCACAAAGACATCACTGGGTTTTTGACAGGGGAGTCACAAGGGCTTGCGTGGCCTGGACGGGTGATGCACGGCGCTGCCTTGCCCTTGCTGTCAGTACAGCTCTGCTGGGGAATGAGCCCTCCCCTGTTCGGAGGAGAGGGAAAAGCCCTGGCCGCAAACTCCCCACCCTTCAGCTCCTCCACCGGGGGAAGACCCAGGGTCAGCAGGGCAACAGAATGTGGGGGCTGAACCTCTGCCCTCTTGCATTTTTCAAGCGTGTAGTCCTGCCCCAGAGAGCGCCCTGAGAAACCGTGACTCATCCCTGTCTGGGCAGGGCCACTACAGCATGCATATATTTTTAATCATTTTTATGAACCTATTCACTGAATTCTGTGCAAATTCGTGTGTGGTTTTGGTAAGCTGCCATGATGAAGGTTAGCAGAGTATTCTTGCAAAAACTTTCACCCAGCATTTGTGGTGTTAAGTGTGATCGTGGCTTTATAAGCCGGAGGGATTGCTCGTGCCGTGCCAAAACTGGGGATGCGCAGTCCTTCTCCTTAAGGAGGGCCACTGCTGCAGGAGCTCGCTCCGGGTCCCTTTGAAGTCAATGGCAAATTTCCCATTGGCTTAAGTAGGAACATGTGTTTCAAGAAATGAGTAATATGAAACTTGAAAAGCAAGGAGCAGTATGGTCAGGGCATGGCCTGGTTTGACCTGGAGACTCGTGTTTTACTGCTACGTCTGCTTCCATCTCTCAGCCGTACAAGCGGTACAAGTTTGATTTGTGTTGAAGAGAGCTACATACTATTATTAGTAACCTACATTATTAACATTAATTGGACTAGGACTGATAAACTATGGAGGTTTCTTTGTTTTCTACCGGTAATTTCCACTTCAAATTGGGCTTGGACAGAGTGTGTGTCAGGGTGCACAGCCCCTGTATTTGTCATGCGTGTTTTGTTCCTGCTTTGGACAAGCTGGTAGAAAAGTCTAGGAATACAAAGTCTTTGGAAAGAAAACCTTAAATACAGGCTTGTTGAAGAAGCTGGTATTCTCATGTTCAGAGCAGAGTAGACAGTTAATAAAATTACATTGATGTTGTTGCAGTGGGTTGATCCTTGTGGCTGACATGGTGCATGGCACAGCGCTCGCTGGCTGCGGGAAGCTGGGTGAAGATCCCCCGAGCCCCCAGTGGGCAGGCACCGTGGGGGGGTTTCAGTACAGCGTGGTGCTCAGCTTAGTCCACGCGGTCACCCCATGTGTCTGTGCAGGACCACCGCAGACCTTGGTTGCTGCAGCACCAGGAGGCAGTGCTGGGCTCTCTAGCTGGGTCTACGTTGTCTATGTGTTTGTTTTAATAAAAGCCGCTGGTCATAGTGTTGGGGATTTATAAAACAGCGCAAAGGCAGTCTGTAGTGCAGTGCTGCAGCTGTGTGGTCATGGTGCAGGGTAGCTCAGCAGTGCCTTGCAGAGCATGTTGGTGGAGGCATCTCCATGCGGGACTGCGGAAGCAACGCGCCCACGGCCGTGGTGGGCAGCTACCGCTCCCCG